>NW_006159538.1:170090-174976 GCF_000334495.1 Tupaia belangeri chinensis
GCCCCCAGCCCGGGGCGGTGGGCCCCGGCCGCGCTGGCCACAAGCTCGCTCGCTCACTCACCACAGTGACCGGGGACACCATGGCGGAGGCGGCGACTGGCACCCCGCTCCGGGCTGCAACGGCCAGGGCTCGCCCTCGGCCAGGTGAGCAGGCAACGACGTGAGCCAGCCGGGAGTGACAGACAATACCTCCCGCGCGCCGGGCGCCGGGGGTTCTGTCTTAGCCTGCGACGTCACCGCGGCCACCGCCAATGGGCTGGCCGGAGCCCTGGGGGCGGGGCCAGGCTGGCGACACAGGCCGGGCCCCCAGCCTGCGAGGCAGGCCCCGGGAGACCAGAGACCGGCCCGAGCTCCCGCCCCTTTGGGAGACAGTGCCAAGACATCCCGGAACGTGACTGTGACCTCAGCGCCTGGGTAGGACCCAGCTTGGCTGAGAGTCAGACATCCGAGTTCTGGACACACGGCTACACACGTTTTCTCATTAAGCCGGAACCGACGGCAGATAGATTCCCTTCAGCCTCGAAACACGCAGCTCACAGGAACCCAGGTACAACTAGACACAAGACCTTCACCGCGTACAAACGCACATCCAAATGGACACGCCATAGTCGTTGGACACACAACCTTCAACCTGAAAAGAGATCCATTGCCTATGTGATGCGTAAACATCACCCATAGACCCATAACCCTAACGCTTCAAACGTGCAAAATCAGATTGCCCTTCAACACTAGACAAGTACACGGATGCCAAAGCAACCACCCCAGGATGGCATACACCCCTCAATTTAAGAACAGAGACACAAGGGCCAGTTGTTGAAGCACTGGACTACCACATGGCCAACTGCTGTTCAAGTCCTGGGCCTGGTGGCTTGTTGCTTTCTCTCTCACTCTCTCTCTTTCTCTCTCTCTCTCCCTAGCCAAATAAAATAATTATAATAATAAATAAAATAAAGAGCAAAGACACATATATAAACAAGCAACAGCTGGTAGACCCATAACTCTTACATAAAAAAAGAATACAGATGGATCAGCAGATGGCATAGCTGTTACATCACTGGACTCACATGGCTGACCACTATTCAAGTCCCAGACCCAGTGGCTTTGAAATCATACCAAGCACATGCGCATATATGCCCAAGATCCCAGGAGGAGAATGGAGAAGAAGGGATTGCAGTGTGGCTATCCCTCCTGGCCAGTGATTTCTCACTTTCCTTCTCACTGTGTCTGTCTCTCTGTCTCTCCTGGGAGTGCTCATGCCCTAAGGCAAAAACCTCTCAAAACACACATACACAGACACTTAGTTGCCCTTATGCACACACCTCTCACAACTCAGAGACAATGATACACACATAAGAACATGCCAAGAATAACAGGCAGACCTGCGCATACTTAAGGCACCGAAGGAATGTGAACTAACTTTGCCGGGAACACAATGTAACCATATTTTATGATACACCGACTAAAGACACACAAGCACATTTGGAACCATGTGTTTTCAGCATCACAAGAATTCCCTGAGCAGACTGGTAGGTAGTCCAATGGACTGGAATCTAGGCCCAGTTTTGGCGTTTCCACACTGCGTGATTAGGTGAATCACTTCCCCTCTCTGGCTCTGATTTCCGCCTCTGCGAGATAAGTGGATGGCCCTAAGGTTCCACCTAATCCAAACATGTGATGTGGGCTGGGGAACTGGAAGGGCTGCTAACTTAAGGAAATTGAAACCTAGCAGACTTCCTGGAGATGGAGATGTTTGATGTGTCTCAAAAAATGGGAGAGGGGTCTGTGATCTGTAGGACAGTAACTTTGTGTGATGCTTTGGGGATTGAGGGTAGGGAGGTGACCAGTTCTAATTAGCTGCCATCAAGGAATTTTAGAGATCCTGGGCTAATGCCGCTGAGGTCGTAGTGCTGGACTACAGTCTCGTGCTGACGGAGAGAGGCCTACAGGCTGAAGCCTCCTGTGAGCTGCTCCCGCAACAAGACCCTTCTTTTCCTTCTAGGCCTTCCCTAGCTTCCCTTACAGCTGGTGCTGTTGACCTGCCACCCATTTGAGGTGAAGGAGTAGCCCTCTCCTCTGGACGGATTCAAGAGCTAGTGCAGTAAGGGTGAGCAAAGGCTGAGAACAGGGGCTCATCCATGGCCTTCCCCATCCCCAGGCCTGTCCTACGTAGAGTCCAGTGGTCAACGTCCTGCCTATTCTGCTTCCTTTCCAGTTCAGGGCTGTGGGAAGACCCACTTTACCAGAATGAGGGACTAGAATTGCTGCCCCCAGAGCTTTGTCATACACACAAACACACAACATACACCCTTATAAAGTGCACGACCTAGAAAGAACACTGGGTTGGGAGTTGTGAACACTGTTCTTACTACTAGTCCCTCCTTCTCTGGGACTCTCTACACACAATTCAATGCATTGTGCCATCTTTGGAGTCTCGGTTTCCTCATCAGGAAAATGGAGGCACTGAGCTAGATGATAGGTGCACACATTCTGGATTTTCAGCCAGACCCTCCAACGCAGCAGAGGGTTCTCAAACAGAAGGGGTCAACTCAGGGCATTCTCTGGACTTCAGTTTGCCTGTTACGAAAACAAGAAGGTGAGACTATTTCAGTGGTTTTCAACAAGTAAGATGTATCGAAATTACTTGGGAAACATTTTTAAAACCTAGGTGCCCTGGGGCTCACAGGGGGTGTGGTGGCTAGGGCGCTGGACTCCCACATGGTCAATTGCAGTTTGAGTCTCCCATACCTAGCAGCTTGCTTTCTCACTTTCTCTCTCTCTCTCTCTCTCTCTCTGAGGAAATTATATTAGATAAATAATTCTTTAAAAAAAAATAGGTGCCTTATCCCAGACCTACTAATTCAGTGGCACAAATTTTAAAAAGCTTGCACAAACAAATACCTAAATAATGAGAAAAGCACACACAAATACCTAAATATACAGAACACCAGCCCTAAAACCCTCAACAAAGTTCAAACAGTGCTCGATTACCCAACAGGCAGACTAATTATATATTGTACATAGGTTCCCACAAAGCAGCAGCCTTCCGTCATCTGCACACCCTCCCACCACCCAGATCCATTCTTGGCCCTTCTCCACCCTGCCACAGTATCTGAGCTCTATGGGCATAGCAGCAGGGCTCACCAAGGTTCTAGCTTTTAGCTGAGTTCATTTTACGAGAGTCAAAGGCAGACCTGAGGGTAGAAGGAGAGCATGGAGAGGAGGAGGCCTGCTGGACCAAGCTAAGATTCTAGCAATGGCTTTTCTCCTCCATGGCTCCAGCCTCAGTTTACCTCCCCATACCTTCAAGCCTGAGGTGGCAACAGCTTCCAACGTTGGCTAGTCATTAGCTGGCTGCTTTCTTTAATCTGTCACTGCAAACAGTCATTCAATTCCCTCCAGCTAAATCCTTGAGTGTGCTGGCATGCTGACCAGTACACATGCCAAGTGTGTTAAGTGCTGGGGTTTAAAAAATGGAGTAAGACATAGGCTCTGTCCTCTTAGAGCTCACAGGTCACATCAGGAAGGGGATTAAATACTTAAGATGCAGTGTGACCACTGAGATAATTAAAGTATGAAGGCGTGTTACGGGTCACATCAAAAAGATATCAGAATAATGTGTTATACCTGTAGTGGTTGGGGAAGCTGGGGCTAAATTTAGAAGGATGAGTTGGTCTTCATTGAGTAGACACCAAAGGACATGACGTAATAGGCAGAAAGAATTGCATGCGTGCATGAAAGCAGAAGAGACACACTGAATTCAGGAAATAGCTGAATTCAGAAGTCTAGAGCGAGCTGGGGAGTGGAAAAGATGAAACTGGAGAAGTAAACATGAGCCAGGGCAGGAAGGGTCTTGAACATTCTGCTAAGGAGTGTGGACTTGACCTGGTAGATGACAATAAGCCAGCTGTCTTTTTTTTTTTTTTTTGAGAGGTTTTTTTGCTATAGGGTGCGTGCGCTCACCAGACAGAGAGAGACAGAGAGACAGAAAGCGAGAAATCACCCCCCCATGGGGGATGGTCACACCACAATCCCTGCTCCTCCATTCTCCTCTCGGGATCTTGGGCACGCACGCACACGCGCCCAGCGTGAGTTTTAAGCCACCGGGTCTGGGACGCGAACCACACTCAACTACGTGGGAGTCCAGCAACACAGCCATTACGCTAAGTGCTGGTTCCCAAGCCAGTTGTCTTCTGTTCCTTAGCTTCTCTGATGGTTCTTGACTCTCAAAACCCAGAGACACAGGCAATGCATAGAAATGGTAGCCAACCATCATTCCAGGCTTGCTTGCTTCCTCTTGTAGGGATTCTTCTCGCTCAGCGCCTCCTCCACTCTGACCCCTGTGCCTTGGCCCCAGGATATTTTCTCCTCATTTAGTTTGCTACACTTGGAATGGCAATCCAGCTCCTCTAGACCTCTAAAGCACTTGTAACTTACTGTCAAAGTGTTCATCCCTGCCTGAAGGTCTGGAGATATGGATGAAGAAATGTTAAGGTGGTGTGACATAGTCAGTGTCCCAATAACCATGTGGGGGTGAACTGATGAGTGTAGAAGTGAGCCGTAGGTGTGTCCGCCAAGTTAAGGGGTTTGGGAGGAGCTAGATACAAGTCTAGAGCTTGAGGCCTAGAGCTCAAGGCCAAGAGTAGAGATGGAGGTGCAGATGTGGAAGTCATAGCCATACTGAAGCTATGTGGAGGTGATTAACCAGGGACTGGTCCTGAAAATGTAGGAAAGAAAGACCAGACCACTCCCTGGGAGCAACGATATTTGGGAGAATGGCAAAAAAGGAGAACAAGGAAGGAGACCAATACACAGGTAAGCAGATATTCAGAGAATATATCGGGCACACTCAGATACACCCAGATCCGAGTACTCATCCAAGGGAAAGA
>NW_006159538.1:175007-195571 GCF_000334495.1 Tupaia belangeri chinensis
GTTTATACTCACACAGATCTATGGGCTTTTGGGTTTGGCTCTTTCCTTCTAGAACAGGTAACAGATGGTGGTTCTGCTTCCCTGGTGGTGAGCCAGAAGCTCTGAAGATAGGAGACCATGATTCACCTCTATTCTTAACTGATGCTCCAGGGCCCAAAGTTGGTGTGAGTCTCCACGCCCTGAACCTTCGCCCAGGGCATTAGTATAGGTCCCTCTGCCCTTTCTGCTTCCAGGTGCCAACCTAGGAATGCTGAATCCTAGTGTCTCCCATCCTCTGAAAACATCCATCCCAGAAGCCCGCTGAGGTCCACTTAGGTGAGGAGGTAAGCCCCCAAGTGGCTGATGCGACCCATGATGCAGAGTCTATTGCTGGAGGCATTTAAGAAAAGGACAAAGATTTTAGTCCTGACCCTCAGGTCTAAAATTTGATGCTGCCCTGAGATAATTTGTGGGGCAGTGTCCCTGAGGGCAATGGACTCTGACTAGCCTCTGACTTAGGGCCAGGCTCACCTGGGTTCAAGTCCAGGTTCTTCATCTACTGCATGGCCTTGGCAGATTATTTGACCTCTCTGAGTCTGTTCCTTTTCTATAAAATACTAACACAGGCAGGTGTGGTGTGAAAGGAAGGTAGTTAATGCATGTATCAAGTCCAGCATGGTCCCTCACCTGCAACGTCCTTTCCTTTGTCTACTGCAAGGGGCTTCATCAGGCTTTGAGATACAAGTAGGTTTCTCTAACCATACAGCTGCCAAACCAGAGGTTTCCTAATGGGGTTCAATACCAGGCATGCCCAGGAGAGATTCCTTCTGTTGGGGCATGTTGAATTAGATTACCTCCAAAGATAGAGCTTCCAGGGTTCCAGGCTCAGTGAAGTCCAAGTGCTTGTTTTTCTTTTTAATTTTATTTATTATTATTATTTTAATTTGCTATAGGACATGTACACTCACCAGAGAGACACAGAGAGAGAGAAAATAAAAAAGCAAGCCACCAGGTCTAGGACTTGAACCATAGTCAGCCATGTGGGAGTTTAGCACCTCAACCACCACGCCATCTGCTGCCTCTCCCAAATGTTTTATTAAGTCCTTATGTTATGGTCACCCAAGTTTGGCCCTTTCATAGACTCTACGACCTTCCATCCCCTATCCCAGACAGACCCTAGACTTTCTTCCTCAGTATTTTGAAGTTAGTAGGAGGAAATAGAAACAACAATGAAACGTGAAGACATTAGGCCAGAAAATGGTCTTCAGGAAGAAAATACCTGGAAGACCCACTCATCAAGCCCTGGGACCCTGAATTAGTCATTTTCTCCTCAACATCTGCACCTGAGGACCCTCTTGGGCTATTAGGGCCTGAGCAGCCGCCCCCTGTTACTTCCTCTGAGAGACCATCTTCCCAAACTGCTCATCTCCCCTGCCCAAATCCTTCCTCTAGTTTGCCTCACTCAGATCCAATCATTCCTTCGTGTAACTGGTGTTGATTACATTTACAATGGGCCAGGCTATCTCAGGAACACAGACATAAACAAACTAGACCTTCCATGTCCTCACACAGCTCCCGGTCCAGCGAGAGAGGTCAACACGATGACCATAGCCTTGGTTCCCGCCTTCTTCACCTGCCTCCACCCACCTCCTTCTCCTCAGTAAAGGACAGGAATAGCAAGGACTGGCTGGGCCTTTGAGGAGGTTGCTCCCAGCACAGCAGAAGTGGAGCAAAGGGTAGTGAGGCCGAGGCACCCTGTGCAGGGGTCAGGAGAGTTATTCATATTACAACGCAGCTTCCTGCCTCCCATCCGGAAAAGAGCGGGCTTTGGGAGCGTGGAATGCTCATGGACTATAATAGGACTTAAACTGCAGACAGAAAAGCTAGAATTGTGGCCATACTCTTCTCTGGACCCCAGCCCTGATGGAGAGAAGGTGGCAGCCAAAGTGGGAATGTAGAGAAGCCCCTCATCTTTCTCGTCCCCCAAAACTGAAAAATCAACTCATTATTTTTCTTTAGAGAGAGAGATTTTCACTATAGAGCACATGTGCTCACCAGAGAGACAGAAAGCAAGAAATCATTCCCCAGGGGAGATGGCCACGCCACAATCCCTTCTCCTCCACTCTCCTCTTGGGATTTTGGGCACACAGGTGCTATGTGGGAGTCCAGTAACATAACCATTACACCATCTGCTGGTCCCCAAAATCAACTCATTCTTATGACTGCACACATAAACATACATCACCTTACACTGCCACAGGTGTTTGAACTTCTACTGTAGGCAGAGTGTTAAAGGTCAGGCAGCAGTCACTCCAGGAGCCATCTTGGTTAGAGCTGGTTTAGGCTGGTTTGATTTGTGATGGCCTTATCTTAACTACTAGCACGGATCTGCTACTTTAAAGAACACCAGGAGGGAGGGGGTGGAGGGAACAAGCATGGGAGGGACATGAGTCATCTCCACTTACCTTGGGAAACAGGCGCACATTGTGGATAAAGGACTGCGTTGAAAGCAGCAGTAACATTTTGGGATTTCTAGAACCAGTCCTTTTTTTTTTTTTTTGATTGCTATAGGGTGAGTGCGCTCACCAGAAAGACAGAGAGACAGAAAGCAAGAAATCACTCCCCAGAGGGGATGGCCATGCCACAATCCCTTCTCCTCCTTTCTCCTCCCAGGATCTTGGGCATGCACACACACATGCCTGGTGTGAGTTTAAGCCACCAGGACTCGAACCGTGGTCGACTACATGAGAGTCCAGCGACATAGCCATTACACCAACTGCTGGTCCCTGCCCAGGATGTTTTGATTCAAGTGCTAGCCCCCAGGATGGGGCCCTTACATCCATATTTTAACAAGCCATCCAAGTGATGTATGTGCCCACTGAAGCTTAAGAACCTCAAGAACCTCTGTTCTACATAACTCATTGAACCATTCATCCAACAAACATGTACCAAGTGCTAGGCAGAGACAAAAGTAAACTGTGATTTTTTTTAAGAAAGATTTTTTGCTATAATGAGCATATGCTTGCCAGAGAGACAGAGACAGAGAGAGAAAGCGAGAGATAACCAGGGAGGATGGCCACTCCGTAACCCCTTCTCCTCCTTTGGTCACATACATGCACATGCCCCGTGTGAGTTTTAAGCCACCCAGTCCAGGACTAGAACTACAGTCGACTACATGTGAGTCCAGTGACATAACCATTACACCATTTGCTGGTCCCAACAATAATTTTTCTTTTTTTTTTTTGGCCAATGCCTAGCACCTCACCAGACACTTAGGCAACACTTATTAAGTAGTTATCCAATACTAGCTTTCAAGGAGGTGCGTTTTATGGAAGAGACAGACATATGAATCACTAAATCAACACATAAAGTGGGGGGCTAGCGGGTGGCATGGTGGTTGGGACTTTATACTCTTACATGGCCAACCATAGTTCAAGTCCTGGACCTGGTGACTTGCCTTCTCACTTTCTCTCTCTCTCTCTCTTTCTGTCTCTGGTCAAATTAAAATAATAATAATAGATAAAATTAAATAAAATAGTTCTTTAAAAAATAAGTAAAGTGGGCACCAAGGAAAGGGTAGTCAAAGGGAACTGATGCTGCCTGAAGAGAGAGGTATCTGAGAAGGTTTCCTAGGAAAGGAGGCATCTGACAGCTGAGAGAGTAGGCAGGGTTTACCAGCCAGAGGAGCACATGTGTGCAAAGACACAGAGGTGTGACAGAGTGCCCAGCTGTGCCTGGGGCTTAGGGCACCATCAAAGATGGTGGGAAATGAAGCAGGGAGAAATAGGTGTTGGGGAACCACATCCTGATGGATCTACTTCACTAAGGAGTTTCAGCTGTGGGATGAATTTCATGGGAGCCTTAAGGGGTTTTCAGATAGAGGGTGAGCAATCCGATTTTCATCATAGGAAGGTCATTCTAGCAGCAGCTGGTGGGGAAAATAAAGCGGACAGTCAATACTGGAGGCAAAGAGAACGAACCAGGAAGCTGTTGCCAGGTCCACAGGAAGGCTGGAGAAGACCTGAACTGGAACAGTGGCAGTCCAGTGTGGAAGGGAGGCGTGAAAACTATTTCAGAAGACTTTGATATTTTATGTAATTTGTAAATGTATTTATTATAAGCAATTATTTATTTATTTATTGTTATTTGCTGTCGGGCAAGTACATTGACTGGAGAGAGGCAGCGAGAGGGAAAGAAAGTGAGAAATCACCCACCAGGATGGCCATGCCACAATCCTTTCTCCTCCATTCCTCAGGATTTCGCGAATGCACACACACACCCCCACTCCTGGCATGTCCTTTAAGTCACCAGGTCCAGGATTCGAACCACACAGTCAGCCACAGGATCCACGTACCCTAACCACCTTGTTACCGGTTGGCCTGTACTATTTATGTAATTTTTCTTAAATAATTGTTTATTTAATTTTACTTTTTAAATTTGCTATGGGGGGCCAGCAGTGGCGTGGTGGTTAAGGTGCTGGACACTCCCACATGGCTGACCACAGTTTGCGTCCCAGACCTGGTGGCTTGCTTTCTCACTTCCCCTCTCTCTCTCTCTCTCTCTGTGGGTCTCTCTCTGGTCAAATTAAAATTAATAAATGAATAAATAAATAATTTTTAAAAATTGCTATAGGGCATGTACACTCACCAGAGAGAGACCCACAGAGAGAGAGAAAGTGAGAAAGTAAGCCACTAAGTCCAGGACTCAAACCACAGTCGGTCATGTGGGAGTCCAGCATCTTAACCACCACCCTACTTGCTGGCCCTTTCTACATTTTTTAGGTTATCTGCTCATTTCTTCTATGAGAGAGAGAGAGACAGAAAGAGAGAACTAGACACCCCCAACAGGGTCTTCACGCCACAATCCACCCCCAGCCTTAGCCAGCCAGAATGGTAGGCATGCATGCTCGCCCAGCGTATCCAGGGAGACCGAGACGTCAGGTCAGGAACCCAGGACCTTGCCACAGGGTCCCACATTGTGGAGCCTTGCGTAACTGCAGCACCCTGCCGCTCGCCTCAAAATATCTGCAAGTAGTTGCTTCTACTCCTCATTTCACTTGTAAGTAGTTGGAGACTCCTCATCAGGATTCTGTCATTTCAGTGTGGCCCTTTTCAAAGTTTAGAGGAAAGAAATGTTATCCTCAAGGCATTAAAAAGAACCTTTTAATTGTGAAGGTAATACATATATTGTGAAAACTTTGGAAAACAGACGAGCATAAAACTCACGTATGATGTCACGTTTAAAGATAATCACAGTAGGGGCCGGCAGGTGGCATGGTGGTTAAGGTGCCAGACTCCCACATGGTCAACTGTGGTTCGAGTCCCAGCTAGTGGCTTGCTTTCTCACTTTCCCTCTCTCTCTGTTTCTCTCTCTCTCTCTGGTAAAATGAAAGAATAATAATGATAATAGAAGAAAGAAATGATAAATAAAATAAATAATTATTTTTTAAAAAGATAATCACAGTTGATGTTTTGGTATACTTACTTCCTATTAATTTACACACACATACAAGGTTTTGGAATATAAGCTTTCCATAATTTATTTACTCTTCCTCTATTTTGGAATAAGTAACTTGTCTGACTATTACAAATAATACTATAATGAATACCCTGTATATAAATCTTTGTTCACGTCTTTAGTTTTTGTTGTTGTCATGGCAAATTCTTAGAAGCAGAATGATTAAACCAAATGGAATTATTGTATTTATGATTTGTAAATTCCTTTCCAGATAAATTGGCAAGTTAGCCTCCAAAAATAATTTCTGCTTTGTGACAACTGTGATCGTTATTTCATCTGATAAATAACCATGTTAATTCACTACTTAAATATGTTGTGAAAATCACATTTCTATTTGGATTAATTTTCTATAAACTCTACTTCCTTTTTTTTGGTTTTTGTTATAGGGCTCATGCACTCATCAGAGACGGAGAGAGAGAGAGAAAATTAGAAAACACCCCCCAAGGTTGATAGCCATCCCACAACCCCTTCTCCTCCATTCTCCTACACATATGCACCCATCATGATTTTCAAGCCACTGGGTCCAAAACTCGAACCACAGAGTCAGCCACATGAGATCCAGCTCCTTAACCTCCACATCACATACTGGCCCCTGTACTCCCTAAATATAACAGCAAATATTTTCTAGAATTTGCTCTATGACAGACTCGATGTTGATTAAGATGCCGTCTTTATCCCATTATCTCATATCTCATTATCCCCACCCTCCCTTTCTCTAGCATTTAGTAGTCCCACCAGGTTACTCCTTCCAGACGTCCTTGCATTTGCTCCATAAGCTACCAGAGGTCCCACCTAGCCTCCATCCCCCCCCACACACACACACGCCTCTGAGACAGGAGGGACATTCCAAACACCTAAAATCTGAGAGACAAGAAGTAGCTGAGAGAACGGGTCTGAACCACTTGGAACCAAGATGGTATCTGGAATGGGCCCTTGCATCTGCCGAACCTAGAAACTCATTGCACTGTATTAGTATGTTAGATGGGGACCAGTTGTTAGTGTAATGGCTATGTCGCTGGACTCCCACGTGGTCGACCGCGGTTCGAGTCCCAGACCCGGTGGCTTAAACTCACGCCGGGCGCGTGTGCGTATGTGCCCAAAATCCCGAGAGGAGAATGGAGGAGAGGGGATTGCAGTGTGGCCATCCCCCCTGGGGGGGCGATTTCCTGCTTTCTGTCTCTCTGTCTCTCTCTGTCTGTCTGGCGAGCGCACGCGCCCTATAGCAAAAACCTCTCCAAAAAATAAATAAAGAAATAAAGAAGAAGAAAAGAAAAAAGAAAAGCATGTTAGATGGCATTCTCACCTGCACCACAACAGTTTGGAAAAACAACAGCAATGACAGGAACTACTCTAAGAAGGCCAGAAAATAGGAGGAACAATAGTTCCAGGAAAACCACTGCCCTTTTCCCGGAAAAGTTATGAATAAACCACCCCTTCATTAGCCTGGCATTAAGCCAAGCCGTAGAAACCAGACACCCACCAAAGTTTAGGACTGCCTTGTGGATGGGGTAGCCCTTCTAGCCTTCCTTCTGGGTAACAGTTCTCCCCTTCCCCTCGGGAAGGAACGAAACCGAAACTGTTCACCCCTCTTCCCTCGCAGGCAGCTCCACTCTTGGATAGGCTGCTCTGTACACATTCCTCTTTTATATATTTTTTTTTATTTTAAATAATTATTTTATTATTTTTTAAAATCTGCTATATGGGGGACCAGCAGTTGGCATAATGGCTATGTTGCTAGATTCCCATGTAGTCAACCACGGTTCGAGTCCTGGACCTGGTGGCTTAAACTCACACCAGGTGCGTGTGCGTGCATGCCCAAGATCCCGAGAGGAGAATGGAGGAGAAGGGATTACTGCATGGCCATTTCCCCTGGGGGGTGATTTCTCGCTTTCTGTCTCTCTGTCTCTCTCTGTCTTTCAGACGAGCGCATGCGCCCTATAGCAAAAACCTCTCAAAAAAAAAAAAAAGTTGCTATATGGCATGAGCACTTACCAGAGAGAGACAGAAAGAGAGAAAGAGAGAAAATGAGAGAGCCAGCCACCAGGTCTGGGACTCAAACCACACCTGGCCATCTGGGAGTCCAGTGCCTTAACCACCATGCTACCCGCTGGTCCAACACTTTCCTTAATAAACCTGCATTCACTTGCCCTCCAAGGCTTGCTCTATTCTGTGTAAACCCAAAGACTTACACCCCAGGGTGGACACCTCCCCATGAATTGAGTCTTCCCGACAGCACCTCTACCTATATTTTCTCTTTTAATTCTCACAACAGCCTTATGATAGAGAAAATATTGTATCTCCATTTTACAGATGAGGAGCTTGAGGCTCAGAGAAGGGACTTGCCTTGGGTCACATATAAGGAAACAGAAAACTATAAGCTTCAAATCATTCTTTAATCAGCCTTGGTCAGAAATTATATCTGAAGCCAGAGGCCACACCTTAATTCCCCACTAGTGAGGAATCTTGAAAAGACTATTGTTGACACAGATGACAGATTGATGACTACAGATGACAAAAATGTCAGCTGGCCATTACAGAACATTTACATAGTTGTTACATATAAGCATGAAAACATGCCTGCTTCTGCTCACTCTGGTATCACTGGGGTTTAACATAGAACCTGGTACAGTATAGGTGCTCAGTAAATACATGCTGAATAAATAAATAAATGTCACTCTCCATGCTGTACAGTCTGTAGGAGTCCCATAGAGGGAGAGCTAAACATGAAGAGCAAGAGCCAGAGAGGAAACATGCACAGATCATGGGGCAAGGAAGGTGCTGATGAGAATGGAGAGTTGGAGGCCCGCAGCTGGCATGATGGACTCCCACACAGCCAACCATGGTTTGAGTCCCGAACCTGGAGGCTTGCTTTCTCACATTCTTTCTTTCTTTCTCTCTTTCTCTCTGTTTATCTCTGGTGAGCACACATGTCTGATAGCAAAAAAAAAAAAAAAAAAAAAATTAAGATAATAATACTACGTAAATAGGAGCAAGCAGGTGGTATAGATGTTAAGGTGCTGAACTCTCACTTGAACCACAGTTCAAGTACTGGACCCAGAGACTTGAAACGCACACCACACTGGGCCAGCAGATGGTATATTGGTTATATCACTGGACTCCGATATAGTCGAACATGGTTCAAGTCCTGGACCCAAATGGCTTAAAACTCACATCAGGTCTGTGTTCGTGCATGCCCAAGATCCTGAGAGGAAAATGGGGAAGGGATTGTGGTGTGGCCCTCCCCCTCTGGGTGGGGGTGATTACTCACTTTCTGTCTCTGTCTTTCTGGCGAGTGCACGCACCCTATGGCAAAAACCTCTCCAAACATACATACGTAAAATATGCAAGGAGCAGCAGGTGGCGAAGCAGCTGCATCACTGGACTCCCCCATGGCTGATGGTGATTTGAGTTCTGGACTCAGGAACTACAAACTCAAGCCAGTCGCATGTGTGTGCATGCCCAAGAGCCCCAGGAAGAGATCAGAGGAGAAGGGATTGCAGCATGGCCATGCCCCCTGGGAGTGATTTCTCACTTTTTGTCTCTCTGTCTCCCTTTGTCTCTCCAGCTAGCACAGGCTCCCTGTATAGCAAAAATCTCTATTAAAAAGAAAAAAGTAATAATAAGTACATAAATTAAATGAATAATTTTTTTGAGAAGTTTTTGCTATAGGGCGTGTGCGCTCACCAGAAAGATAGAGACAGAGACAGGAATAGAGAAATCATCCCCCAGGGGGATGGCCACACCACAATCCTTTCTCCTCCATTCTCCTCTCAGGATCTTGGGCACACACACACATGTGCCCAGCGTGAGTTTAAGCCACTGGGTCTGGGATTGCAGCATGGCCATCCCCCCAGGAGGTGATTTCTCTCTTTCCCCCTCTCACTGTGTATGTTTCTTCTCAGTGAATACACATGCCTATGACAAGAAAGAAAGAAAGAAAGAAAGAAAGAGAGAGAGAGAGAGAGAGAGAAAGGAAGGAAAGGAAAGGAAAGGAAAGAAGGAAGGAAAGGATGGAAGGAAGGAAAGGAAAGGAAAGGAAAGGAAAGGAAAGGAAAGGAAAGGGAGAAAGAAAAGGAATAAGGTGGTGTGGTGTTAAGGTGCTTGACACTCCCACATGGCCGACCATGGTTCAAGTCCTGGACCTAGTGGCTTGCTTTCTCACTTTCCCTCTCTCTCTCTTTCTCTCTGTCTCTCTCTGGTCATATTAAAATAAATATATGAATAAATAAAATAATTTTTAAAATAACAAAAAATAAATAAAATAGATGAATAAATAAATAAAAATTCAATAATTATAAAAAAAAATAGTCAAAATTTAATATAGTTGGGGGACCAGCAGATGGTGTAATGGTTACAATGCTGGACTCCCTCATAGTCAACCACCGTTTGAGTCCCAGACCTGGTGGCTTAAAACCCACACTGGCAGGTGGCATGGTGGTAAAGGGCACTGGACTCCCACATGGCCTACCACAGTTTGAGTCCTGGACCTGGCGCTTGTTTTCTTGCTTTCTTTCTCTCTCTGTTTCTCTCTGATCAAATAAAAATAAATCAGTAAAGTTAAATAAAATAATTCTTTTAAAAAAAAAATCAACTCACACTGGGCACATGTGTGTTCATACCCAAAATCCCAAGAGGAGATTGAAGAACAAGGGATTGTAACGTGGCCATCCCCACAGGAGATGATTTCTCACTTTCTGTCTCTCTGTCTCTCTCGGTCTCTTCTGTAGCTTCATACATCCTATAACAAAAATCTCTCTCAAAGGAAAAAATTAATATAGTTAATATAGTAGTGTCTCATAAAGCCCATAAACAAGATGACTGAGACTGGAGCCAGCAGGTAGTGTGGTGGTTGAGGTGCTAGATTCCCACGTAGCTAACCATGATTCGAGTCCTGGACCTGGTGGTTTGTTTTCTCACTTTTCCTCTCCTTCTCTCTGTCTCTGAGTGCACAAGCCCTATAGCAGACTAAAAAATGATAACAATAAATAAAATTATATAAATAATTCTTTAAAAAGAAAAATTGACTCAGCCCGTTTGAAAATATCTGAGTTAGGGCTGGCAGGTGGCATGTTTAAGGTGCTGGACTCCCACATGACTGACTGTGGTTCAAGTCCTGAATCTGGCAACTTGCTTTCTCACTTTCTCACTGATTCTCTGATCAAATTTTAAAATTATAAGAAAAACTATAATAAGGGACCAGCAGTTGGCATAATGGCTATGTCGCTGGACTCCCATGTGGTCAACCACAGTTCGAGTCCCAGACTCAGTGGCTTAAACTCATGCCAGGCACGTGTGCGTGTGTGCCCAAGATTCCAAGAGGAGAATGGAGGAGAAGCGATTGTGGCATGGCCATCCCCCTGGGGGATGAGTTCTCACTTTCTATCTCTCTGTGTCTCTCTGTCTCCTTGGCGAGCACACACACTCTATAGCAAAAAAAAACAAAAAAACAAAAAAACAAAAAAAAAAACCTCTCAAAGAAATAAATAAATAAAGTAAACCATTCTTAACAAAAAAATACCTGAGGAAGCAGATTACAAACAGTAGGATTTGTGTTAAGGAGACACAGTCAAGCCTTCTATAACACCTTAGAATTGCTGTGAGGAGTGTCAAAATATTGGATTGTCAGAAAAATCATGATGTATTTTTGCATAGAAAAACAAAAAGTGGGGACCAGCAGGTGGCATGGTGGTTAAGGCGCTGGATTCCCACATGGCCGACTGCAGTTCGAGCTCTCTCTCTTGCCCTTGCTCTCTCGCTCTGTCCCTCTCTGGTCAAATTTAAATAAATAAATAAAGTTAAAATAAAATAATTATTTTAAAGAAAAATAGGACCAGCAGACAGTGTAACGTTTACATTGCTGGACTTCCATGTAGTCAACTGTGATTCAAGTCAGGGACCTGGCAGCTTAAAGCTCACACTGGGCACATGCTTCATGCAGGCCCAAAATCCTGACAGGAGAATACAGGAGAAGGAAGAAATTATGGCGTAGCCATCCCTGTGAGGGGTGATTTCTCACTTTCCGTCTCTCTCTCCAGCAAGCACATGCACCCTATAGCAAAAATCTCCCTAAAAAAAAGAAAGAACAAAAACATAAAAATACATCATGACTTTTCTGATGGCCCAATATAATGTTGTCCCAGGAATCTGCATTTGACCAGAGGAGAAAAGTCAGCCCCTTTGGCGACCCCAAAGTTCTGTTGCCTCAGACTAAGGTTGCAGTTCACTTCATCTCAAAATATTTTCTTCCACCTTGGGCTTTGCCATTTTGGGCATCTAATTCAAGAGTTCACATTTTTTCCTCTTGTGGTTCACCTCTGTTAGGTTTCTGCCCAGGGAAAGCTTTGTAAATCTAGATGCTGGGAATAAGATCCCCTCATGTCCTATTCATCCTCTCTCTGCTATGGACTGAATTGTGTCCACTCCCCCAAATACATATATTGAAGCCCTTACCCCACTGTAATGGTATTTGGAGATGAGGCCTTGGGGAGGTGATTAGCTGAGGTTGTGAGAGTAAGGCCCTCACAATGAGATTAGTGCCTTTATAAAAAGAGACATCAAGAACTTGTTCTCTCTCACCTTCAGCCATGTGAGGAAGGGAGCCCTCACCAGAACGCAGTTGTGTTGGCATCCTGATCTTGGACATCCAGCCTCCAGAACCACGAGAAAATGATGTCTGTTGTTTAAGCCAGCTGGTCTATGGTGTTTGGTCATGGCAGCCCAAGCCAATTAAGACACCCTCTCCATCCCATATCTTATGACTCCATTATCCTCAGCTGTTCTGAACTTTGTCATCTAATAGCACCAGCCTACGTGATTACTGACCTTCTCGGTGTCCCTGCACCTGCTCTGTGAGCTGCTATAGCTTAGCCATTTAGCCTCCCAACCTCCAACAAAAGTAAAGTTACCCTTCTCGTTCTCCCCATAAAGAGAGATTCATCCTGCATAAATCAAGGTACACAAGACAGAGAAAGACACTAATACTTGGTAAAGCAGTTAAACGTAAGTTCTGGGGGACTGGCAGTTGGTGTGGTAGTTAAGGCGCCAGACTCCCACATGGCTGACTACGGTTCGAGTCCCAGACCTAGAAGCTTGTTTTCTCACTCACTCTCTCTCTCTGTCTCTCTCTGGTGAGTGTATACGCCCTATAGCAAAATTTAATTTATAGGGGCCAGCAGATGGTGCGGTGGTTAAAAGTGCTGGATTCCCACATGACCAACCACAGTTCGAGTCCTGGACCTGGCAGCTTACTTTCTCACTTTTCCTTTCTCTCTCTCTCTCTGTCTCTCTGTCTCTGGTCAAATTAAAAAATAATAATAATAACGAATGGAACTAACTAAATAAATAAATCTTTTTTTAAAAATATTAATTCAATTAAATAATTCTAAAAAAAAATAATAAATAAGCTCTGAGGCAGAATGTCAGCGTGTCTGAATGTCTGAATGTCAGAATGTCAGTCACAATCCTACCCTCAGTTAACACCCTGACTTTAGGTAAATAATTCAGTCTACCAGTGCTTCAGTTTCCTCCTCTGGGAAACAAGGTCATGACATGAATTAGTCTATCTATAGCGTTTGGAATGGCCTTTATCATCTAACACATAACAAGGACGCGGTCATTGTTACATTGTCCACACTCGGTCCCAGGCACCATGCTAAATGCTTCCTATGTAGCATCGTATATAATTGTCACATCAAACAGCAATCTGGTGAAGTAGAGATTTTTACAAATAAGCAGCACCCCTGGCCACTCTACCACCCTACCCCATTTTATTGTCTTTATAGCACCTGCTCTCATTCCTATACGACACTGTTGTTATTAGTTTTACTATAGAGTGCCCATGCCTGCCAGAGGAAGAGAGGGAAAGTGAGAAAGCACCCCCCTGGAGGGCTGGCCCCGCCACAGTCCCTTCTCTTCCACGCTCCTCTCAGGATTTGGGGCACGCACATGCACTGGACATGTTTCTCAAACCACCAGATCCGGGACTCAAACCACATAGTTGACCATGTGGGCCAGTTGCCCAAACCACTGTGCCAACTATTAGCACTCCCTCATAGTCCCTGCATGTGACATTATGTATTCATTTCTCCACTTATTGTCTGTCTCCTCAACACCTCGTCACACTTGAAACTCTTAGAGATACCGGACTTGTCTTGGTTACCCAGAATTCCAGTGATGAGGTAAGTCCTCAATAAATGTATTTGAATATATGAATTATTGAATGGATAAAATGAGCTGAGGTACAGCGAGGTGAGGTTCTTGGATCAAGGTCACACAGCAAGTAAGTGACAGAGGTAGGATTTGCCACCAGGCCTAGGTAGCTCTGAAAATCCATACTTTCTCTACTGCTGCTTCCCACGAAAACACACTTGAACACAGCTGGGAGGAAGAGCTGGGGGTGGCGGGGACAGAGGGTAGACACCATGCAGTTCCCTAAGCCAGAACTTCCCTTCCCCCTGGTCAAGTGACACATCACAGCTGGTGGGATCCACTTTGACATCTGAGGTACCTTCAGAGTGGGCAGCCCAGCTCCACCCTGTATCTACCTGGGAACCACGTGAGATTTCACAAAAGAGAAAAAGCCTCAACTCATGGAAGCAGCCCCAGTCCAGGGCTCCGGAAGCCCGTGCTCCAATCCCGGCTTAGCAAGTCAGCCAGCCACTGAGAGGACACGCGGAGGGGGTTTACACGCTCTTAACCTTTCTCTTCCCTTTTTTGTTTGTGCTGATGGCATGATTTTATTGCTATAAACTAGTAAACAAACTCATTTTTAAAAGTGTCTATTCAGTGCCAATTAACTGTCAGAAAGGCTGCCTTAGTTTAAGTATGACTGGATTTTTAAGTGTTGTATTTGGAAATCTCCAAAATGTAAGTGGAAAATATTCTCATGAATACCAACTGGTTCAGCTACTCTAAGTACATTTGCAAGTATATTTTCTTGAAGATATCTAAAAGGCTTTTTTCTGATAATTGTACTAAAACACAGTTCTATAAAAAAAATATAGTTAAGGGCCCAGCAGGTGCTATGGTGGTTAAGGCACTGGACTCCTACGTGGCAAACCACAGTTCAAGACCTGGGATCTGGTGGTTTCCTTTCTCATATTCCCTTCCTCTCTGTGCCTCTCTATGGCAAATTAAAGAATAATAATAATGAGAAGCCCTGAGGAACAGGATGGTGCTTCTCTGCAGGCTGAGTGTCCTTTGCAATGCCCAGGGAGGCCGAGCCCTGTTCTGTGAACCCCAGTGATCAGCTCCCATCTCTGCATTTCTCCAGGACCAGCCTACCTAGGATGGTGTAGAGCACAGGGAGTCCAGCACATTCACCTGTCACCAAAGCACCACTCTGGTTCCAAGGCTGCATCTCTCCACTGGACTAGTGAGAGGGTTGTCAATGTTTGGCTCCTGGGCCTGCTTCCAGCTGCTTATCTGAATCCTTGCTCTGTGATGGACTGCTCACTGGCTGCAGTCCTCACTCTCCATAGTCACTGGGATCTTGGACAAGTTGTTACTGACTATGTTCATGGGGATGCATCACAGAAAGCTGCCAAGGCAGGCCTTTTGGCACTCTTAGATTTAACCTTTGCCAGGCTCTGTTATTTCAACTATCATGATGTGGGCGTCTGCAAAGCTGTTGCCACGCTGTGGAAGCTCTGACCTTTTTGGTGTAATACCTTAAGAATTGATCGTGTGCCTCTTTGCCTTGCTCTGTCATGCTATTCGGCTCAGAGTAAGGAGGAAATAACAGATAAGTTCAATGGTGGACAGGTCTCTTCTCCTAGTCATATGGTTATTTTCAGAATTAAATTATTGAAGAAAAGGTTTGAAAGGTATCCAGAAATTGTGAGACCGAGTTCTATATTCTGGTGAGTTAACGGGGTTGTCTCCACACTTCTCATAAGACTTACAGTGTAATTAAACATTATAGAAGAGCTTTTGCTGAGACCAGTGGATGGCACAAGGGCTACATCGCTGGACTCCCATGCAATCGACTGCAGTTTGAGTCTTGGACCTGGTGGCTTAAACTCACACCAGGCGCATGTGCATGCGTGCCCATGATCCCGAGAGGAGGATGGTGGTGTGGCCATCCCACCGGGAGGTGACTTCTCTCTTTCTGTCTCTCTGTCTCTCTCTTTCTGACAAGCGCACGTGCCCTATAGCAAAAACCTCTCAAAGAGAAAAAGAAAGAAAAATAAAATATTGTATAATAAAGATGTAGTCTACTCTTTTAAAATATAATAATAATAATGATTAATGGGGACCAGTCGGTGGCATGGTGGTTAAGGCGCTGGACACTCCCACTGGCCGACTATGGGTTGAGTCCCACACCTGGTGGCTTTCTTTTATTCTCTCTCTCTGGTCTAATTAAAAATAAATGAAAGAACAAATAAAGTTAAATAATTCTTTAAAAAAATAAGGATGAATAAATAAAATTAAATGAATACTTATGTTTTAAAGTCACAGTTAAAAGAATTGGTTTGTTATACTTTCTCTTAATATGTTGGATGTTCTCTTCCAAGCTTCCTATGCAGAATGGTGCTGTTTCAGAGCTATCACTGAACATTGCTTTCTTCTCCTGTAAAATGGGAATAATAAATCCTATCTCATAGGCCAGCCAGTGGGGTGGTGGTTAAGGCAGTGAGATCTCACAAGGCCAGCTGCACAGTTCAAGTCCCAGACTTGTTGGTTTGAAAAACACAAGGGCCTATGTGCATGCCCAAAATCCCAAAAGGAGACATGGAGGAAAAGGGATTGCGCGTGACCGTGCCATACAGGCCGTGTTCTTTCCCTCGCCCCCCTCGCTCTCTGTTTCTCTCTGGCAAGCACTCACACTATTGCAAACTGAAAATAAAAACAGGTAATGTTGTTACCATTGGTCAGCAGCCTGGTGAATTATCCAACACGGAGAATAAAGCACAAGGTTCAGGCCACCAGCAAATCAGAGACGCAAAAAAAAAGAAAAAAAAGAACAAATTTTACGTTTGGCATTTTTAAATATCAAAGTAGACACCATGGGAAAATGCAAAATTGTGCTTGACCTTCATACTTTTTTTAAAAGTAGATTTTATTGAGATTCTGCTTTGTTGTTCTTTTTAATGAAGTCTCTATTTTATCTTTATGGTCTGATAAATGTAATATATATATATATATATCCCTTTTACATGACTCTAAAGAATTTAGCTCCTTGCTAGTAAGGCAGAACAGAAACTAGGGATATTGAGCACACACAGCAAAGGCCCAAGATGGAGTCACAGTGGCTAAGTTTTCACAGCCAAAAAGCTGACTGCATTGAGACTCAAGGAACTGTGGCTAAGGGCAAGTTTCTATTCAGTAACTGTCTTCAGACAAGAAGTACCAGATGCTCTGGTCTGCTGATCCCTCAAAGAATAGGGTAATAAATCTCTCAGAGTACCATGCAGCCATTTTCTAAAGCCCACTTCCTTATCAGAGAGCAGGTCCATTGCTCAAACTGGCCTCCAGCCGCTCTTTGGCAACCCATTCGGGCCCCTTCCACTACACTGGAAGCTTTTTCTCCTTCCCTAATAAATCCCACTTTTTTCCACATCTCGAATTCTTCATGAGCACAGGACAGGAAGTAACATTGATATTGGGTCTGATTTTCCAGCACTCCCAGAAGTAACATGGGTATTGGGTCTGATTTTCCAGCACTCCCACTTCATATTTGGTGCCGTGACTCAAATTTCTTCCAACTCGAAGGAGAGGTAAAAAAAGCGGATTCTATCTTTTTTTTCCCAGGACTCTCTCGTCCCTAGAAGTGACTCTATCAAATCTAAGAAAACTGGGCACTGGACGGCCATTTAAACATCATTAGGGTGGTCGCCAGTCTTAAACTACAATGACGGACTTGCCAAGAAGCACTCAGTCAATCCTTCAGTGCTATCAAAGGGGTTGGGGGTCAGCAGGTGGCATGGTGGCTAAGGGTGCTGGACTCCCACATGGCCAACCACGATTCGAGTCCTGGACCTGGCAGCTTGCTTTCTCACTTTATCTCCCTGCCTCCCCCAGCCGGACAAATTCAAATAAATAAAGTTAAATTTTAAAAAACCTTAAAAAAAAATAAACACAGGTGTTGGGAATGTTAGCTGTTTTGTGACTTGGTTTCTTTTCTGGAATCCTAAGCCCGCGTGGGAAGGTGAATGTTCTTGGGACAATTGATGGTGCATGACCAGGGCTACTCTCTGGTGCATTCTGAAGGTCCTAGGGATCTGAAGTCATCCCCCACAGCCCCGTGGGTGTCAGGGCAGAATCCTCTCTTTTCTTCCTTCTGGCCTTCTCTGATCCTCTGTTAGAGTAGCCTTCCTCCTCAGGCTCACAATCAGTCTCCTGACTGATGACCTGAGGCCAGGACATTTCCATAAATTTACGGTGGCTCTTTACTATCACTTGAGATAAAAAGTATGGTAGATTTTCCATTTGTTTCCAGTTCGCTTTCAGATAGATACCAGCCTCACTCTCTATTTTAAAAAGACTTGTAAGCATTCCCTCTTCCTCTGCATGCAGTTGGTACAGCTTAGTCTAACAGGAATGCTTAAGAGATATTCAAATGCCCTCCCAGCTCTTTCCCCCACCTTGTGTCCTGACCATATATACTATCTATGTAGAGCCGTTTGTTAAATTGCAGCCCTCCCTGCCCTCGGGACGAATTAGTGCCATACCAGAATTTCACAAATTACAAATTGAACCAGAAGAGTTGTGCTTAGGCCACAACCCCCTTCACAATACATCCAGCACCCTGTTCTTTAAGGATTTTGAAACTCATTTGTCATATTCTCTCCAAGACCTAATAGTCTCACTTCAGAAAGCTCCTAACACAGCCCAACATTACTGTATGCAGATTTTAAGTGAGTTTCTCAGAGGGGGACCAAGCTGGGGGGGGGGAAATAATAACCTTCTTTGAATTTGGAGCAGCTTGTGGGGAACATGTTATAATAGTTCCTGTCCCTCTGGTGGCAATATGAGAATAGGTGGCCATATATGTAGATTTTTATTGGCTCCTGTAGATCCAAAACCATGGCGGTTGGACTCAATGGGAAGTTATGTCCAACCAAAGCTCATAGTCCACGCGGGGACAGTAGTAACAAAGGCACTGACACTGCAGGAAATTTTGCTTAGAGGAGGCACACTGATGGCCATTTTCTTGGGTGGGCCCGGCCGCAATGTGTGGGAGGGTTAAAGTGAAGGGGTGGGGAGACATTGGTGCTCACCCTCCTCTCCTCGGACCCTCACGACCCCTCTCTAGTGACTAGGACTGGTGATGGAGTATGGGTAGGACCGGCGGCTGATTCCGGCTATTGACACCACTCACCTACTTCTCCGGGCAATAGAGGAGGTCTGGCTACATCTGCTGTCTCCCGTATAGGGCGGCATAGGAGGGACGCCTTTTCTCCCCCTTTGTTTTTGTAGAGGAGAGATATCCCATCCACGCCTCCTGCAGTGGACTGGCTCCTTTGGATTGCCCTCTAAAACTTAGGTTCCTTTGACTCACAAATGTGGAGAAAAGACATTTAATTTTCCTTGACACTCAGGCATGGCCACAATACAAGTTAGAAGATGAAATATTAACTGTAATACTATTCAGCCATTAGATCTCTTTGTAAACGCCTGGGAAATATTCCACACGTAGTGTTTTTATGTGTTGAGAGACACAGGTACCCTTTATTCCATCTTAACTCACGCTTCTCCATGGACTCAGAGTCAGCCAGGCTCCCCAGGCTCATAAAAGACTGAAGAACTGGGACCAGCAGTTGGCGTAATGGCTATGTAACTGGACTCCCATGTAGCCAACCGTGGTTCGCATCCCGGACCCAGTGGCTTAAACTCACACCAGGCGCATGTGCATGTGTGCCCAAGATCCCAAGAGGAGAATGGAGGAGAAGGGATTATGGCATGGTCATCCCCCCTGGAGGGTGATTTCTTGCTTTCTATCTATAGCGCATGTGCCCTATAGCAAAAAAAAAAACCTCTCAAAAAAAAAAAGAACCAAGAACTGCCAGCTTTCTAGCTCCTTAGAAACTGCTCCACCTAGTCCTCCATTCTTGAGTCTACCTGTTTATTCAGGGGTCCTAGAGACAGCTCCCTCTTTAGTTCGTCCTTCAGTTGAGTCTGGAAAAAGAAAATTCAGTCCTGTACAAGTTCACAAGCCTTCTTTCTCTTACTGAGCTTAAACAAATTAATAAAACTGAATTGGGTAATTGTTTTCCTGACAGTCCTAATAAATAGATAGCTAGATTTCAACCTGCTTCTTTGACCTTTGAGCAGATACTAAACAAGAACAATTTAAGACTTGCAATTATGGGGATAATTGCAAGTTCTCAGCTACACAGATCCTTCTGTTTGCCAAAAATATTCAAGGATATTTAAAAACTCTTCTTTCTAACAAAGCCTGAGCTAAGAAGTAAACACCTAAGCGTTAAACTCTAAAACTTCTTTTAAGGAAACAAAAAAATATAAAGAACTTTCCAAGAGATTACTTACGAGACTTGTTGTCGGGGTGTGTGTGTGTGTATACATGTATGTTGTATGTCATCTGTCTATATAAGCTGAGATATTCTTTACAAGTTAACACCACAGTTATGTTGAGGAAAAAAAAAAAACTGCCACCTTCAGGGACCAGCAATTGGCGTAATAGCTATGTCGTTGGACTCTCTTGTAGTCAACCGTGGTTCTAGCTCCGGGCCTAGTGGCTTAAACTCACACGGGGAGTGTGTGTCCAAGATCCTGAGAGGAGAATGGAGGAGAAGGGATTACAGCATGGCCACCTCCCCCCCCACCCCCCCCGTGGGGGTGATTTCTCGCTTTCTGTCTCTCTGTCTCTGTCTCTTTCTGGCACACCCTTCTCCAAAAAAAAAAAGAAAGAAAAATGTCACCTTCAGACCTTTCTATGCTAAGTTTCAATGGGTACAAGTCTTCTGTCTCCTGCTCCTTGGAGAAAAGCTCTAAGATTAAATAAAACATTTCCTTCTACTTTATTATTTACAGTCTTAGATCTTAAAGGTGCCTTTTCTGTATGCCCTCACCACCTGAGTCCCAATTTCTTTCTTTTTTTTTTTTTT
>NW_006159538.1:195662-197087 GCF_000334495.1 Tupaia belangeri chinensis
GGCCATGCCGCAATCCCTTCTCCTCCATTCTCCTCTCGGGATCTTGGGCACGCATGCACACACGCCCGGCATGAGTTTTAAGCCACCAGGTCCGGGACGCAAACCGCGGTTGACTATGTGGGAGTCCAGAGACATAGCCATTATGCTAACTGCTGATTCCCTGAGTCCCAATTTCCATCTGTCTTTAAATGGAAAGATATAATTCAATGTACACTTGAGAGCTATATCTTCATGAAAATAAACACATCCCTTGGGCTTTTATAAAAATTTTAAATAACACTACTTGAGCCTTAAATGTCCTAAATTGAAAATTAAGTGATGTACAGTAAAAGGTTATTGATTATTTGCTTTTAAGATGTCAAAAATTTACCCATATGTGTCATTTTCAACATCACTGGCAATTATGATAAAAATTAATACATACATACTCCAGATCTGGGATAAACTCAACAAGATGCACTCCAGTCTCTTATGAAATTGGAAGTAGCCAGACTGGCTTTCAGCCCTTTCGAGACTGCAATAATTTTGCTTGTTTGCCTTTTATGGACCTGGTCTGTTGAATCCATTAACTAAATTTGTTTCTTCTCACCTAGACGCTTTCAGACTTCAGACTTCTCTTCAAGTGTTTCAGCTGTGTCTGCTGTGAACTTCTGTTGGGGACCACTAGCTTGACCTCTGCTGGAAGGTCTGACGCCATCCCTGTTAACGTCCCAATCTCAGCATGAAGCAGCCAGAGCGGTCTTCGTCCCTTCCCCCCAACAGCAGTTAGGAGTATTTCTTCAGAGGGGGAAATGAGATAGGCACTAGACCCCACTTATAGGTAGATAGAGGAGGGGCCCCAAAATAAAATCACTATGCTTTTTTTTTTTTAATGAATTCTCTGTGTTCTTCCTTTATGGTCTGATCAATTATATGTATATATGCCCCTTTTACCTGTCTCTAAAGAATGTATGGCTCCTTGCTAGTAAGGCAGAAGCTAGGGATATTGAGCACAGAGCAAAGGCCCAAGATGGAGTCACAGTGGCTAAGTTTTCACAGCCAAAAAGCTGACTGCATTGAGACTCAATGAACTGTGGCTAAGGGCAAGTTTCTATTCGGTAACTGTTCAGACAAGAAGTACCAGATGCTCTGGTCTACTGATCCCTCAAAGAATAGGGTAATAAATCTCTCAGAGTACCATGCAGCCATTTTCTAAAGCCCACTTCCTTATCAGAGAGCAGGTCCATTGCTCAAACTGCTAGATAAAAACCCCTGGCAAAAAGAAAGAAAAATGTCACCTTCAGACCTTTCTATGCTAAGTTTCAATGGGTACAAGTCTTCTGTCTCCTGCTCCTTGGAGAAAAGCTCTAAGATTAAATAAAACATTTCCTTCTACTTTATTATTTACAGTCTTAGATCTTAAAGGTGCCTTTTCTGTGTACCCTC
>NW_006159538.1:197325-210847 GCF_000334495.1 Tupaia belangeri chinensis
AACCGCGGTTGACTATGTGGGAGTCCAGAGACATAGCCATTATGCTAACTGCTGATTCCCTGAGTCCCAATTTCCATCTGTCTTTAAATGGAAAGATATAATTCAATGTACACTTGAGAGCTATATCTTCATGAAAATAAACACATCCCTTGGGCTTTTATAAAAATTTTAAATAACACTACTTGAGCCTTAAATGTCCTAAATTGAAAATTAAGTGATGTACAGTAAAAGGTTATTGATTATTTGCTTTTAAGATGTCAAAAATTTACCCATATGTGTCATTTTCAACATCACTGGCAATTATGATAAAAATTAATACATACATACTCCAGATCTGGGATAAACTCAACAAGATGCACTCCAGTCTCTTATGAAATTGGAAGTAGCCAGACTGGCTTTCAGCCCTTTCGAGACTGCAATAATTTTGCTTGTTTGCCTTTTATGGACCTGGTCTGTTGAATCCATTAACTAAATTTGTTTCTTCTCACCTAGACGCTTTCAGACTTCAGACTTCTCTTCAAGTGTTTCAGCTGTGTCTGCTGTGAACTTCTGTTGGGGACCACTAGCTTGACCTCTGCTGGAAGGTCTGACGCCATCCCTGTTAACGTCCCAATCTCAGCATGAAGCAGCCAGAGCGGTCTTCGTCCCTTCCCCCCAACAGCAGTTAGGAGTATTTCTTCAGAGGGGGAAATGAGATAGGCACTAGACCCCACTTATAGGTAGATAGAGGAGGGGCCCCAAAAGGAAGTCACTATGCTTTTTTTTTTTTAATGAATTCTCTGTGTTCTTCCTTTATGGTCTGATCAATTATATGTATATATGCCCCTTTTACCTGTCTCTAAAGAATGTCTGGCTCCTTGCTAGTAAGGCAGAAGCTAGGGATATTGAGCACAGAGCAAAGGCCCAAGATGGAGTCACAGTGGCTAAGTTTTCACAGCCAAAAAGCTGACTGCATTGAGACTCAATGAACTGTGGCTAAGGGCAAGTTTCTATTCGGTAACTGTTCAGACAAGAAGTACCAGATGCTCTGGTCTACTGATCCCTCAAAGAATAGGGTAATAAATCTCTCAGAGTACCATGCAGCCATTTTCTAAAGCCCACTTCCTTATCAGAGAGCAGGTCCATTGCTCAAACTGCTAGATAAAAACCGCTGGCCTCCAGCCGGTCTTTAGCAACCCATTCGGGCCCCTCCCACTACACTGGAAGCTTTTTCTCCTTCCCTAATAAATCCCACTTTCCTCTCCTCTCTGTCCGTTTCTCTAATTCTTCGTGAGCACAGGACGAGAACCGACACGGGTCTGATCTCCCAGCACTCCCGCCTCACCAGCACCTCCCCCAGGAGACCGTTGTTGTGAGGCTGCCCCGTTAAACAGTAACCGTGTGTGACCGAAAGGCCATGATCAAAGATGAGGTCTTATCGGAAGATAAAAAATGCGGACATATCGGAAGTGATGCAGCAGGACTCAGTGGAGTGCGTGACTCAGGCATTGGGAAAATAGAACCTAGGAAAGGATGCTGCGGCCCATACCAAGAGAAGAAGCGCAGCCCCACCTGGCAGTGCATTGTGGGAGGAACTTCGGCAGTTACGTGACACATGAAACCAAACACTCCATCTCCTTCTACCTGGCCCAGGGGCCATTCTTCTGTTCAAATCTGGGTAGATCACTGTCACACACCCAGTGATCCATCCAAACAAGGGCCACAGCCTAAATTCCAAATACTAGAGACGGAAACCTTCAGCTTTGCTAAGGGAACACCTCGATCTTTGAGAATGAATTGTGTTTTACACAGGGCTTTGTGCTAGCTTGTTGTGGTTAGAAAAACAATTAGCAAAACAAACCCCCAGAAAGTAGATTCTATTTTTTAAAGCAGTTTTTAGTTTCATAGCAAAATCGAATGGAAGGGGCCAGTAGGTGGCGTGGTGACTGGGTGCTGGACTCCCACATGGCTAACCATGGTTCAAGTCCTGGAACCATTCTCACTTTCCCTCTCTTTCTGTCTCTCTGCTCAAATAAAAATAAATAAATAATAATGAGTCAAAATGTTTTTAAACATTGAATGGAAGCTGTACACTGTTTTGTTTTGTTTTTTTCATTTTGCTATCGGGCTCATATGCTTGCTAGAGAGAGGATGAGAAAAAAATACCTCCTGGGGTAATGGCCATGATACAATCCCTTCTCTTCATTCTTCCCTTGGGATTTTGGGCATGTGTTTTGCAAGCCACAGGGTCCAGGACTCAAATCACACAGTGGGATCCAGCAGCCCTAACCACTACACCACCAGCTGGTCCCACTACACCACCAGCTGGTCCCACCACACCTTTTTATATTTTATTTATACATGTTCTAGGAGGTACAGTCCATTTTTCCCCCCACATTTAGGGACCCATCTGCAGTCCACACTGTGAGAACCGCTGTTCTTACTCTGCATGCCATCTCCCGAACGAAACATCTTCCCGCACTTAGTACCTGCCCCACTGCTGGCCCTCCTGCCTCTCTCAGTACTGCTGTCAATCTTCTGGGCCCATCTTATCAGTAAGATCCAAATCTCTAGGGACTAGGCTGACCACACGTTATCTATGACATTAAAAAAAAAAAAAAACCACGCAGAGCCTCAGGCCCTGGTTGGTTGGTTTGCTTCCCCCCCAGTCATATTTATTTATTTCTTCCATAAACAAGGAAGACAGAGAGAGAACAAGATAAGCACCAAACAGGGTTTTCACACTGTGACCAACCCCAGCTCGAGCCAGCCCTGGATCACAGCCACGCTCCGGCATCCTTAGGAAGGTCGCCTACGAAAACCCTGGGACGTCTCCCGTGGTTGTCCTTGCAGAGCACGGCTTTTTACTGTTGTACCACCTTCCCGCCCTCCCCAAGTCAGTTCCAGCCATGTGTGTCACGATTGGGGCTATCTGAGGCTGGGGGTGGAGCATGGTTTCAAAACCCTGTCGGGTGTACCTTTTCTTTCTCTCTCTCTCTCTCTGAAGAGATAAATAAATAAACTTAAAAAAAAAAAAAGGGAAGTGCAAAGGTGTAAAACAGCTTCGGACCTGATCTGAGCTGGCCTTTCTTACCCAGTTTGTAGGAGTGCTGTCCTCCGACCACCCGAGAAGGGGCCAGTGAGCCAGGTCCATCCACAGCAGCTTCCTGACGACAGAGATTGTGGGCACTTCAGTGACCCCAGGAGAGGCGAGACCAAGCCGGGGAAGCACAGGTTTGAGGGTTCCTACCACCTCCCGAGTCACTCCATGCCCAGAGGCCAGACTCAATCTACTTTCTCATCTCAATCTTGCACATTTCCCTCAACCTCTCAGTTTGGCTTTGACAGTCTTCATCTTTTTTTCCTTTCTTTCTTTTAGAATTATTTTATTTAACTTCATTCATTCATTCATTCATTTATTTTTAATTTGACCAGAGAGGGACAGAGAGAGAGGGGGACAGAGAGAGAGAGACAGAGAGGGGGAAGGTAAGAAAGCAAGCTGCCAGGTCCGGGACTCAAACTGTGGTTGGCCTTGTGGGAGTCCAGAGCCTTTAACCACCAAGCCACTTGCCGACCCCAGTCTTCATCTTTTCAATGTTCTTTTTTAGTTTAAATTTCTAAAGGTAATACTTTTATGTGGTCAAAAAATAATAACAACAACTAGTAAAAATCATACCATGAACAAGGTTTTCTTTTCTTTTTTTTTTTTTTTGGCCATCCTGGACTTCATGTCTCCCTCTCCAAAGAGAATCAGAATGAATGGTTTCTTAGATACTCTTTCAGAAACAGCCTGTAAATTTATAAATAGGTCTTGTCCCTTGGCTTTCTCTGTGACATACACTGGAAAAAACAATATGGCCTTGTCTTCACCTTGGTTTTTTTTTTTTTTTTTTAGAGGTTTTTGCCTTAGAGCATGTAAACAGTGGGAGTGGGACAGACAGTGAGTGGGAAAGTGAGAAATCACCCCCCAGGGGGAATGGCCATGCTGCAATCCCTTCTCCTCCATTCTCCTTTCTGGGCACGCACATGTGCCTGGTGTGATTTTCAAGTCACTGGGTCCAGGACTCAGACCATGGTCAGACCTAGGGAAGCCCTGTGGCATAACTGTCATCTGCTGGCCCCCACCTTGCTTTTTTCACTTACCAAAATATCTCGGAAGTCTTTCCTCAACATTCTCCCAAATTCCTGCATGGTATCCACTACCTGGATATGTTATCATCTCCTTAGCTGATCTCTATGGGTGGATGTTAAAGCTTGTTTTCCTTGTTTTTGCCCAGTACAACTACTTTGTCCTAAGTCTCCACCGAAAAGGAGAATAAGCCTGCTTGTAAATCCCCAGGACTTCAATCACTGATAAAAGGCTACATGCATTTTAAATTATGGTAGGAATCCAAAGACGACGCACCAGTCTTTATTCTTATAGTATTTTTTTAAAGAATTATTTTATTCGATCCTATTTATTTATTTTAATTTGACCACAGAGGGACAGAGCGAGCAAGAACAAAGGTGATGGAAAGTGAGAAAGCAAACCACCCGGTCCAGGACTCAAACTGTGGTCCCTCAAGTGGGAGTCCAGCACCTTTAACCACCGTGCCACCTGCTGGCCCTATATTTTTGTAGCATTTTACCACATTTCACCACACATAGTATTATTAGTCTATTTTGAAGTTGTAATTTTTGCTAATCTGAGAGAAGAACAATAACTCATTTTATTTTAGATTTATTAATTATGAGTGGACCCAAGCCTCTTGTCCTATTTGTGAGTCACGTCTAGGCTGTTCTTTGCCTGTGAACCTCCCGCTCCTATCTTTTGCGGATGCGATCTGAGCTTCCAAACGGTTTCTCTTGGGCCTGGGCTCCTGTGAGCGTCCCATCATCAGCCCCTCCCGCTGCGCTGCTCAGTCCTCGACTGCCCCCTAGCCGCCGCTATTGGATTTACCCTGACGTTTTAATGGCCTTTCTCTGGCGCTGAACTTCTGCTGGAATCATACCTTTGGTTCCTCGGTAGGAGTTCTAGGTTTAACAAAGTAGAAATGCAGACCCTCCCATTAAGTCTGAATTTCAGGGCCAGCTCTGTGGCACAGCAGTTAAATGCTGCTCAAAAGAAGCAGAATCCCTACTTCTCCACTCTCCTCCTGGGGTTTTGGGCACACACACCCACCTGCCCAATGTGAGTTTCAAGCTTCTGAGTCCAAGATACAAACTGTGGTCAGCCATATGAGAGTCCAACACCCCAACCACCACATCTGCTGGTCCCGAGCTAACACGTTTTTAGAGATCCTGCCACACTACCCCATGGGCTGATTGTACCACAGTTTAGCCAATTAATCTCCTACTGAGAACACCCAGGCTTTCTCTAGGTCTTAGCCATTACAAGTAACCCTGCAATAAATACCTTTGTACATAAAACCTTACTGTGCCAGTTACCAATTTTTTTTTTTTTTAACTTACTACAGGGTGTGTATGCTCACTGGAGGAGAGAGAAAGAGAAAGTTAGAAAGCATCCTCAGAGAGGAGGGCCACACTGCAACCCCCTTTCCTCCATTCTCCTCTCGGGATTTTGGGCACACACACACATACATGTACAGCATGTTTTCCCAGCATCCGGGTCTGAGACTCAAACTGTTGGCCATATGAGGTCCAGCTGCCTTAACTGATATGCCACCAGCTGACCCAAGCCGATTTATTGTCTCAGTTCCAAATTCATTCTTTTTGACTATTCTGCGAAAATAATATTTCTGGGCTCTGTAAATATTTTTCTTTTGTAGGAGATACTAAGGCTTCGTCAGTAGAGCGTGCTAGAGAGTCAGCGAGGGAGCAAGGAATAGGATTTTGCTCCGGGGTACTCTATACTGCCCTGACAGGCTCCTGTGCTTGGCAGTCAGCTTCCGCCCAGCACTCTCCCTCGGGCAGTGTTGTAGAAGAGCACCTACAGTGGGCCATCTCCCTGTTGTTTGTTTAAAAGAATTATTAATTCGGGACCAACAGTTGGCATAATGGCTACGTCGCTGGACTCCCATGTAGTTGACTGCAGTTCGAGTCCCAGACCCGGTGGCTTAAACTCACTCCAGGTGTGTGTGCGTGCCCAAGATCCCGTGAGGAGAATGGAGGAGAAGGGATTGCAGCATGGCCATCCCCACTGGGGAATGATTTCTCTTTCTGTCTCTCTGTCTCTCTCTTTCTGGCTCGTGCACACACCCTGTAGCAAAAACCTATTGCCTCAAAATAATAAATACTATTAATTTAATGTAATTTATTTATTTATTTACTTATTTTAATTTGACCAGAAAGAGAGAAGGTGAAGAAGCGAGTCGCCAGGTTCAGGACTCAAACCGAGGTCGGTCGTGTGGGAATCTAGCACCTTAGCCTCATACCACCTGCCAGCCCTGAGACATCTCGTTAACAGCTTTCCCAGCACCCTAGAAGGGCAACATCTAGCAGGTTCCAGAGGAGAGATTTCCAACTGCCCTTGACTCCCTGGTAGCTTGGGAGGCATAGTCATATCTTCCCCACAAGGTCTAGATTCAGCCATAGAAGGGAGGAGATTCTTCCTCAAATAATGCTCCATCTCAACTATACCAGCAGTGGGGTCTGTGTGTGTGTGTGTGTTTAATTTGCCATAGAGCAAATGCACTCACTAAAAAATGACAGGGCAGGAAAAAGAAGTCAAATAAATCACCCCCAGGGGGGGTAACCATGCCATAATCCCTTCTTCATTCTCCTCTCAGGATTTTGGGCCCAGGCGCGCACACGCGCCTGGCACGTTTTTCTAGCTGTTGGGTCCCAGACTCAGCCTGTGTAGTCAGCCATGTGGGATCCAGCTGTCTTAATCACCACGCCATCTGACTGGGCTTCTTCCTATATTTTTTAGGATTTCCTTCTTATGAAGCACGAGCACCTCCATTTTGAATATGACTCACTTTCTATCTCTCTCTGTCTTTCTCTGCCACATGCATGTGACCCCTAGGAAATCTTTTTGTTTTTGTTTTGTTTTGTTTTGACTCATAGGTTTTTGCTATAGGGCACATGCACTCACCAGAAAGACAGAGCCAGACCGAGAAACAGAAAGCATCCCCAGGGGGGATGGCCACGCTGCGATCCCTTCTCCTTCATTCTCCTCTTGGGATCTTGGGCACGCACGCACATGCACCTGGCATGAGTTTAAGCCACCGGGTCTGGGACTCAAATTGCGCTCAACTACATAGGAGTCCAGAGACATAGCCATTATTCCAACTGCTGCTCCCACCCTCTAGGACATTTTTAGAAGAGTATAAAAGGACAATTTTTTATAATAAACATGAAAGACAGTAACATATTAATTTACTCTTCCTCTTGAAGTGACACTAATGAAACAGAGCAAGGACCCCCCCTAATGTATTTTCTAAGGTTTACTACAGGGTGTGTATGCTCACTGGAGGAGAGAGAAAGAGAAAGTTAGAAAGCATCCTCAGAGAGGAGGGCCACACTGCAACCCCCTTTCCTCCATTCTCCTCTCGGGATTTTGGGCACACACACACATACATGTACAGCATGTTTTCCCAGCATCCGGGTCTGAGACTCAAACTGTTGGCCATATGAGGTCCAGCTGCCTTAACTGATATGCCACCAGCTGACCCAAGCCGATTTATTGTCTCAGTTCCAAATTCATTCTTTTTGACTATTCTGCGAAAATAATATTTCTGGGCTCTGTAAATATTTTTCTTTTGTAGGAGATACTAAGGCTTCGTCAGTAGAGCGTGCTAGAGAGTCAGCGAGGGAGCAAGGAATAGGATTTTGCTCCGGGGTACTCTATACTGCCCTGACAGGCTCCTGTGCTTGGCAGTCAGCTTCCGCCCAGCACTCTCCCTCGGGCAGTGTTGTAGAAGAGCACCTACAGTGGGCCATCTCCCTGTTGTTTGTTTAAAAGAATTATTAATTCGGGACCAACAGTTGGCATAATGGCTACGTCGCTGGACTCCCATGTAGTTGACTGCAGTTCGAGTCCCAGACCCGGTGGCTTAAACTCACTCCAGGTGTGTGTGCGTGCCCAAGATCCCGTGAGGAGAATGGAGGAGAAGGGATTGCAGCATGGCCATCCCCACTAGGGAATGATTTCTCTTTCTGTCTCTCTGTCTCTCTCTTTCTGGCTCGTGCACACACCCTGTAGCAAAAACCTATTGCCTCAAAATAATAAATACTATTAATTTAATGTAATTTATTTATTTATTTACTTATTTTAATTTGACCAGAAAGAGAGAAGGTGAAGAAGCGAGTCGCCAGGTTCAGGACTCAAACCGAGGTCGGTCGTGTGGGAATCTAGCACCTTAGCCTCATACCACCTGCCAGCCCTGAGACATCTCGTTAACAGCTTTCCCAGCACCCTAGAAGGGCAACATCTAGCAGGTTCCAGAGGAGAGATTTCCAACTGCCCTTGACTCCCTGGTAGCTTGGGAGGCATAGTCATATCTTCCCCACAAGGTCTAGATTCAGCCATAGAAGGGAGGAGATTCTTCCTCAAATAATGCTCCATCTCAACTATACCAGCAGTGGGGTCTGTGTGTGTGTGTGTGTTTAATTTGCCATAGAGCAAATGCACTCACTAAAAAATGACAGGGCAGGAAAAAGAAGTCAAATAAATCACCCCCAGGGGGGGTAACCATGCCATAATCCCTTCTTCATTCTCCTCTCAGGATTTTGGGCCCAGGCGCGCACACGCGCCTGGCACGTTTTTCTAGCTGTTGGGTCCCAGACTCAGCCTGTGTAGTCAGCCATGTGGGATCCAGCTGTCTTAATCACCACGCCATCTGACTGGGCTTCTTCCTATATTTTTTAGGATTTCCTTCTTATGAAGCACGAGCACCTCCATTTTGAATATGACTCACTTTCTATCTCTCTCTGTCTTTCTCTGCCACATGCATGTGACCCCTAGGAAATCTTTTTGTTTTTGTTTTGTTTTGTTTTGACTCATAGGTTTTTGCTATAGGGCACATGCACTCACCAGAAAGACAGAGCCAGACCGAGAAACAGAAAGCATCCCCAGGGGGGATGGCCACGCTGCGATCCCTTCTCCTTCATTCTCCTCTTGGGATCTTGGGCACGCACGCACATGCACCTGGCATGAGTTTAAGCCACCAGGTCTGGGACTCAAATTGCGCTCATCTACATAGGAGTCCAGAGACATAGCCATTATTCCAACTGCTGCTCCCACCCTCTAGGACATTTTTAGAAGAGTATAAAAGGACAATTTTTTATAATAAACATGAAAGACAGTAACATATTAATTTACTCTTCCTCTTGAAGTGACACTAATGAAACAGAGCAAGGACCCCCCCTAATGTATTTTCTAAGGTTCTTGAAATATAAGGTCCATTTACATTGTAATGGTCCAGAGTAAGGGGCAAGTCTTCAGACTTCAATTATAATGAAACAACATGGGCCATGATTATGGGCCATTTGACCTCTAAAACTCTCACTTAAAGATAAGGTTTTCATTCCAGTATGTAAGATGTTTTGTAGGATAGCAATTGCTAGCTGTGAGCTCAAAGACCCCAAGCTGAATGGCTCCAGAAACCTGATGACAAATTTGATTATCTAAGGCCTCACCAATCAAGAATGCCCACAACATGATCATGTCCCCCGGAGCCAATCATTGAACTGATCACGCATCTGGGATCTCTGCCCCTAATTTTGCCCTTAAAAACCCACGTGGGGAACGTGTTAGGGAGACCAGGTCTTTTCAGCATGAGCTGCCCACTCTCCTTGCTTTGCGCTTTGCAATAAAGCTGTATTTTCTTTTATCACATCATGATTCTGTGGTTTGGTTTTACAACGCTTGGGCAAGAGAACCTGAATTGAGTTCATTAACAAAATCACACCACCACCACCCCAGGGTGGGGGTGGCGGGGATAGCCACACTGCAACCCCTGCCCTTCCAGTCTCCTCAGGATTTGGAGCATGCATGCACACATGCTTGGTGTGATTTTCAAGCCACTAGGTCTGAAACGAACTGTGCAATTGAACCCAGCACCTTAATCTCCATCACACCTGCTGGGCCCAAATACTTTTCTGAAAAGTTTCTTTCGTTCTTCTGACAGAGATAGAGAAAGTGCTTCCAGGAGGGTCCGCATAACATGACCCACACCCAGACTCAGTCGGCCTGGATTATGGGCACCTGCTTGAACACCACCGTGCAGAGGAAAACCCAGGACATCCCCACGTGGTCCAAGTGTTTTACAGCTGTGCTACCATTACGCCCCACCTTAAAAATGCTTGTTACTGAAATAGTCTAATCAGGGAGAAATAAGAGGACATCCGGACATAGCCAAATGATTGGAGTTTTATTGATTAAACCAGTGGCTTACGGAAAGACTCATGTTTCTCAAAAATCCTGCAGCCCCGAGTGAAAGGTGAGGGGTGCTTATAAAGGCATTCTTTTACAGTTGACGTGGTGATTACAAAAACAAAGCGTGGTGGGCTTGAAAGGGTAGGGAGTGACTATGTTCTTCGACATCACTGTTAATGGTGAGCTCTTGGGCCGTGTCTCCTTCAAACTGTTTGCAGACATAGTTCCTAAGACAGCAGAACACCTTTGTGCTTTGAGCGCCGGAGAGAAAGGCTTTGGTTATAAGGGGTTCCTGATTTCACAGAATTACTCCAGGGTTTATGTGCCATGGTGGTGACTTCACTCACCTTAGTGGTACTGGCAGCAAGTCTGTCCGTGGTGAGAAATTCGATGATGAGAACTTCATCCTGAAACACACAGGTCCTGGCATCTCGTCCATGGCAAATACTGGACCCAGCGCAAACAGGTCCCAGGTCTTCATCTGCACTGCCAAGATAGAGTGGTCAGATGGCAAGCATGAAAGTGGTCTTTGGCAAGATGAAAAAAGGCATGAAGATCATGGAAGCCATGGAGCGCTTTGGGCCCAAAATGGCAAGGCCAGCAAGATTGCCACTGCGGACTGTGGACAGCACTAAGGCATTTGATTGTTTTAACACAAGCCCACTCCTCCTGTGCTCAGGAGCGCACCCCCCACCCCATCTCCTCACTACGTCCTGTTACCTGTGCTCTCGCTGTGGTTCTTTGGGTTTCATATTTTTCTTATTCCCCTCCAAATCTAGCTGAATTGCAAAGTTTAGTTTATGATTGTGAAATAAAAACTAAGTAACCAGGGACCAGCAGATGGCGTGGTGGTTAAGGTGCTGGACACTCCCACATGGCCAACCATGGTTCGAGTCCTAGACCTGGTGGCTTGCTTTCTCACTTTCCTTTTCTCTCTCTCTCCGTGTCTCTCTGGTCAAATGAAAATAAAATGAATAAATAAATAAAATTAAATAATTTAAAAAAACAACAACTAAGTAACCAAAAAAAAAAAAAAAGAAAGGGTAGGGGTAAGAGTTTACAATGCAGAAGCATTTTGCAGGATGAAATGAACAGGTTAATCATTCCTAATGCTATGTTCTATCCCTACCTAAACACAATGGAATTGTAATGACCTTTATACTCGGGCAACTCTTGGTTATATTTCCATGGAACATCTTAAGGTAGGGAGTTTCGGGTTATTTAGCAAAGACAGTAGAAACTCTGTTACCCTAGGCAGAAGGAGAAAGAAAGCAAGTTTTCAACAAGCAGAGTTTCATTACGGGGACCATCATGGTGGTTAAGGCACTGACTCCCACATGGCTTACTGTGTCCCGGACCTGGCGGCTTGAAACTTACACAAGGTGTGTGCGTGTGTGCCCAAAACCCCAAGAGGAGAATGGAGAAGGGATTGTGGTGTGGCCATCCACCAGGGAGTGACTTCTTTTTCTCTCTGTCTCTCCAGTGAGTGCATGCCTTATAACAAAAATCTTTTTTTTCTTTCTATTTTGGGAGAGGTTTCTGCTATAGGGTGCGTGCGCTCGCTGAAAGACAGAGAGAGACAGAGAGACAGAAAGCAAGAAATCACCCCCCCAGAGGGGATGGCCACGCCGCAATCCCTTCTCCACTCTCCTCTCTGGATCCTGGGCACACATGCACACACGCCAGGCGCAAGTTTTAAGCCGCCGCGTCTGGGACCCGAACCGCCGCCAACCACATGGGAGTCCAGCGACACAGACACCACGCCAACTGCTGGTCCCAACAAAAATCTTTCAAAACAAAACGAAACAAACGACAAAAAGAACTTGCTATGGAACTCAGGTCAGGTTCACATGCCCAAGCACTACAAATCAAACTGTAAGCACGTGGTATGATGAAGGAAAGTAGTTTTCTTTTTTTTTCTTTTTTAAATTTAGGTTTATTTATTTAAATTTGACCAGAAAGAGACAGTGAGAGAGAGAGAGGGAAAGTGAGAAAGCAAGCTGCCAGGTCCGGGACTTGAACCACAGTCGGGCATGTGCAAGTCCAGCGTTCCCAGTCCCCAGCCACCACGCCACCTGCCAGCCCCAAAGGAAAGTAGTTTTATTGCAGCGTGCAAAGCAAGGAGTGCAGGCAGCTCATATCGAAAGGAGTCTGTCTCCCTGAGGAGTTCCCCACATGAGTTTTTAAGGGCAAAATTAGGTCAGGGATCCTAATTTGGGGCCCATGATCAGTTCAATGACTGGTTCAAGGATCACCTCGTGGGCAATCTTAATTGACAAGACCTTAAATAATCAAATTTCTCTTCAGGTTTCCGGAGCCATTCAGCTTGGGTCTATTGAGCTCACAGCCAGCACTTTCCTTCCCACAGAACATCTTAGGGATTGAAATGAAAACCTTATCCTTCCTTTAAGTGAGAGTTTTAGAGGCTGAATGGCCCTTATTCATGGCCAATGTTGTTTTATTACCATAACCAAAGTCCGGAGTTTTACGCTTACTCTGGGCCATTACAATGTAAATGGATTTTTATCCACTCCAAGTACCTTAGAAAAGACATTTTACTTTTAGTTCAGCCCTTATTGTCAGTTTGAGAAATTCTTGTTTTTGTTTTTCTTTAATAGAAGGGGAAACCAAGAACCCATCCCTTTTAGGGATGCTTTCCGTTTCATATTGGGTAGTGGGAGGGATGGAGGTGTGGTGGTTAAGGTGTCTGGATCTCACATGGCTATGCTGTTAGAGTCCTGGACCTGGCAGTTTAAAAAAGCAGTTAGTGTGATGGGGGGCCCTGGACCCCACACGACCAATCACACTTTGAGCTCCAGATAAGGTGGTGTGGGACTCAATGCCAGGCACAAGCGAGTGCATGCATGCTTAGGGTCCTGGGAGGAGAAGGGAGAAGAGATTGCAGCGCGGCCATGCCCCTGGTGGGTGATTTCTCACTTCCCCTCTCTCTGTGTCTCTCCAGTGAGCAAGCAGGCCCTATGGTAAAAATTAAAACAAAACAAAAAGATGTGTGTATGTGCACCCCAAATCCTGAAAGGTGGGAGAAATGGAGGAGAAAGGATTGCAGTATGGCCAACCTCTTGGCTTTCTCACTTTCCTTTTCTCTGTCCATTCTACAGTGAGCCGAGGCATTTCTGGAAAGCTAGAAAAAGAAAGAAAGAAAGCTTTTCTTTGTAAAAAAAAAAAAAAAATACTGAGTAGAAAAGTGTGTGTTTTCTTTCC
>NW_006159538.1:210867-234610 GCF_000334495.1 Tupaia belangeri chinensis
TATTTTTTTGAGCAATTTTTTTTTTTTTTTTTTTTTTTTTTTTTAGGAGTCATTCTGGGGCCAGCAGGTGTCAGGCTGGTTAAGGAACTAGATCCCACATGGTCAGCTCCACGATTGGAATACTGACCTAGTGATTTGAAAAACATCAGGTGTGTGTGCATGCATGCCCATAGTCTCAAAAGGAGAATGGAGAAGGGACTGTGGTGTGGCCATCTCCCCTGGGGATGATCTCTCTCTGTCTCTCTCTAGCAAGTGCACTGTCCCCTATGGCAAAAATCTTTTTTTTTTTTTTTTAATTTTTTTAGAGGTTTTTGCTATAGGGCGTGTGCGCTTGCCAGACAGACAGAGACAGAGAGACAGAAAGCCAAGAAATCACCCCCCCAGGGGGGATGGCCACGCTGCAATTCCTTCTCCTCCATTCTCCTCTCAGGATCTTGGGTACGCACGCATACATGCCTGGCGTGAGTTTAAGCCACCCAGTCCAGGACTTGAACTGCAGTCAGCTACAGGGAGTCCAGCGACATAGCCATTATACCAACTACTGGTCCCGGCAAAAATCTTAAAAAAAAAAGTGTAGCTCTGGAAAATTTCACCACCAGGCCACCTGCTGGCTCCCCTCCCCCGCTTTTTAAAGAGATTTTTACTAAAGGGTGAGTATGTTTGCCAGAGACAGGAAGGGAGAAATCAGCCTGGCGAGGGAGGGAGGGATTGCCACTCCACAATCGCTTTTCCTCCATTCTCCTTTCAGAATTTTGTGATTGCATGCACACACAGCCAGTGTGAGTTCCAAGTCACCAGGACTCAAACCATCACGGTAGACCATGTGGGAGTCCAGTACCTTAACCGCTATGCCACATGCTGGCCCCTTATCTTGTTAATCTGTTTCATATCAATTTAAGATATAATTATGGGGACTGGCAGGTGACATGGTGGTTAAGGTGATGGACTTTCGCATAGCTGACCACGGTTCAGGTCCTGGACCTGGTGCCTTGCTTTCTCACTTTCCCTCTCTCTCTGTCTGTCTCTGTTAAAAGTAAAAATAATGAGAATGATGAATAAAATTAAATAAAAATAATTATATTTTTAAAATTTATAATTATGTAGCCCAGCCAAAGAACCTAGAAGAGTGGGAAGCTATTTTTCCTTCACTAAATACTGGACCAGAAGAATGTCAGGGCCTGACTTAGAGGGCCATGAAATGACTTTGAGGGGCCCTAAACACTTTTGCCTTTGTGACCCCCTTTTCCCAATATAAAGTTTTGTTTTTTGTTTGTTTGCTTTATTTTTAAGAGATTTTTGCTATAGGGCACATGCACTCGCCAGGGAGACAGAGAGAGACAAACACTAAAAATTATTCCCTGGGGGGATGACCGCACCACAGCGTCCTCTCCTCCATTCTCCTCTTGGGATTTTGGGCATGCAAGTACACGCTCCCAACGTGAGTTTAAGCCACCAGGTTGGGGAATTATTTTATTTAATTTTCTTCATCATTATTGTTATTTTTAAAATTTGACTATGGAGCAAGAGAGATAGGGAAAGTGAGAGAGGAAGCCACCAAGCTCAGGACTTGAACTGTGGTCAGCCTCATGGGAGTCTAGTGCCTTAACTACCTCGCCACCTGCTGGGCCCGAGTCTGGGGTTTTTATCCATGCCAGGAGGAATCCATTCATGTTCTGTCCCCGTTGAATTCACATGTTACGTATGTTAGGCTGTACATTTAGGGGCTGTATATTTAGAGAACTTCTGGTAAATGATTACCCAGGTCTGAGAGTTTCAGTTCCCAGAGCCCATTATCTAATGGTTAATGATTGTTTAAGTCTTTCTCTTGGAGCCTGGGCCCTAAAGGTCATCACCTAGGTCTGAATAGTGGGGACATGGGAAAAGCCAAAACGGCTTCAGTTCGTGCTGCCTGGGTTAATCATTGAATCACTGCTGCAGGCACAAGCCATTTCATGAGCAAGCAGTCTCTGTGAATGCTGAACCACTACTCCATCTTTGGGCCTTGTATTCCGACTGCCTATTCCATAGGGTTTGATCTCAGTAGTTGCTATCAAAATGGGTTTTGGGGACTAGCAGTTAGCGTAAAGGCTATGTCGCTGGACTCCCATGTAGTCGACCGTGGTTCAAGTTCCAGACCTAGCAGCTTAAACCTCACGCCGTGCACGTGTGTGTGCATGCCCAAGATCCTGAGAGGAGAAAGAAGGGCCTGCGGCGTGGCCATCCCCTCTGGGGGGTGATTTCTTGCTTTCTGTCTCTCTCTGTCTGGTGAGCGCACGTGCCCTATAGCAAAAACCTCTCCAAAAAAAAAAAAGGGTTTTAATAATTTATTTAACTTTATTGTTTTCTTATATGTTTGTTTGTTTGTTTGTTTTGCTATAAGGTACGTGCGTTCACCAGAAAGACAGAGAGAGAGAGACAGAAAGCGAGAAATCACCCCCAAGGGGAGATGGCCATGCCACAATCCCTTCTCCTCCATTCTCCTCTCAACTGTGCTCTATACAGAGGTCCAGTCACAAGTAGAAAGCCACTGCTCAGCTGCTTCAGGAAAACCACTCTCTTGTCTCTACGGCGTCCAGTGAGGATGATCAGAATGGTCCCAGGAGTGATGCTAGCTCGCAGCTTTCTCAGAGGCTAGCTGAAGGATTTTTTTTTTTTTTTTTTTTTTTTTGCAGTGGCTCAACAGTGTTCAAGGCACATCTTCAGTAAGATAATACCTCGCGTTTTGTGAAATTTAACCACTCGGGTACCACCATTTCTTGTCCCCACCAACTGGTTCTGTTGATAGTGGCAAGAACCTTTTTATTTCCTTTCAATCCTGGATTGAGTGGTTGAATATTTCCTCTTACACCTGGCCTTCCTGGAATACATAGCAGATTGGGAGTATCTGCTGATGCCTCAGACTAGGACTGCGGTCCAGCTGCGATGGGGCTTCCCCTTCTTGGGCTTTTTAGCCTTGGGGTCACCCTTTTTAACCTTGCCACTGGCATCAGCCTTCTTGACTTCAAGTTTCTTCTTAGTATCTGGCTTCTCAGCTTTTTCACCTGTCATTTTCTATAAAGCAAAAGGTATTATTTTAAAATTTTGCTACAGGGCACATAGTGCTTACCAAACAGAGACAGAGGGAAAGTGAGGAAGAAAGCAGCCAGATCTGGCTCGAACTGCATTTGGCCACATGGGCATCCAACACCTTAAGCATAGTCACCTGCTGTCCCCAGACTATCAAAATTTTAAATGTGTGAACTATTGGGGCTCAGAAACTGATACCTCAAAGATTGGTGTTTTTACATGCTGAATTGGAGAAACAGCCGCAGAACTAAATTCTTTCTCTGACCTTCCCCTCCCCTTATCATATCCAATTCTCTCCTTCTCGAAGTACAAGTAAAGATTTTACTCTGATAGTCTACAATCAGCCCGCAGACCTGACCCACTGAAGAAAAAAAACAATTTTCTGTCCCCTCCCTGAGGTTTCCAGTAACTAAGCTCATATCACCTGTGGTTAGCGAAGACCCAGCTCATCCCATTATTTCCTGTTTGCACTGCCTCTGAGTTCGCCCATCTCCCAGCCGCCCCAGCTGCCACCCTCGCTCTTGTAGGCTTCTCACCTTTTCTTCGTCACTAAAGTCTTGAAATATCCTTCTCCCCTGCCCTTCCTCAGGCCTCACTAACGTCTAGTCCTCTGCTCACCCTCACCATACTGCCGGAGCTGCTTGTAAAAGCCTACCCATTTGGTGGACATTCTGTAACTGCTAGAGGAGCGCTAAGTGCTGGGACAGCTGAACCCGCAGGGCCCGGCATGCCCAAGCCTCTGCCTCCCCCTGGGAATGACCAAAGCACCAGAGCAGCAGCTCTGATACTCCAGAGTCTGTTCCAGATTGAGAATTCTAACAGTGGATCGCACGTCTGTAAAACGACTCTTCAGAAAGGCACAGTATGGCTTTCCTTGAAGACTGTTTGCATGTGGGTATAATAGGAAAGATATTCTCTCCTGACAGGATGGAGTAAAAGTGATTGTGACCACGACCATGTCCCACTAGAAGGTGCTTAGTCTTTCTCTCCCTCAGGCCAGCATGTATACTCTCTGGCAATTAAAAAACCTTTTCCTATATTTAAATTTTGTAGGGTTGGTCCCTTATGAGTGGTTAGCTGCTGTATATGGAAAGCTGGATCCTTCATGACTGATGGCATTCTGGGGACATGAGCATTGGAGCCCAAAGTCCTAACAAGAGAGAGGTGGAGGAAGGTGGATTGCACCATGGCCATGGCTCACTGAAGGGTGAGCTTTTGAGTACTCTCTCTGGTCAGTGCATATGCACTCTAGCAATTTAAAAAAAACCAAGATGTAAAAAAATTTGTAGGGATAAGAGGTGCATGGTGGCTAGAGAGCTGGATTCTACATGGCCGACTGAGTAGTTGGGTCCCAGGACAGTGGCTGGAAAAAGCCAGCCAGGCATGTATGCATGTGTACCCAGAATCCCAAGAGGAGAGTGGAGGAGAAGGGATTGCTGTGTGGCCATTCCCCCAAGGGGTGATTTCTCACTTCCCCTCTCACTGCTCGCTCTGCATTTCTCCTGCAAGCTCACTTGCTCTATGGCAAAATTCTAAATAAACATATAAGTCAATTGAAAATGTAAGACACTGCAGTTTTGCCTAAAATTTAAAACATATTTATTGATAAAATTTACATACGTAAAACTCACCTGTTTTAAGTGTACAATGACTTACAGTAAATGTACAGTGCAACCATCCCCACAGTCAAGTCTGAGGGTATTTTAGCACACCAAAATGATCCCTAGTGGTCGTTTTTCTATCAATGCCCCCTCAGACACAGGTCTACCGCTTACCCATAGACCCAGGTTTGTCTAATTCTGTTCTAATTGGTCGAAATTATCTTACCCCAAATAATAATTAAAACAAAAAGCCAAGATTAGGCTTGCAATGAATATGAACATGGGCATACACGCTCATCAGTGCATCAGAGCCTATCAGCTATCAGGACTGCGGTTGTGCGAGAAGTCCCTTTACTCATCCCCTGAGCAAAGTGACAGGCTGCCTGCCTACGTGGAGCTTACTACTGACTCCAAGCAAAAGCAGCAAGCGCTTGCTCTAGACCGGACATGCCTGCAGCTGTATAAGAGGTGCGTGCACGGTTTAAGAAGTGATAACGTGTATCCGAAACAGAGGTCCAGTCCGTGCGGTGAGCGCCTGCGCAGTTTCGCCTGTACCTAGAAACCAGGAACCGAAATTCCCCGGTTCGAGATCTATGGGTCCTGCTGTTGGAGCGCCGCCGTTTCGGATCGGAGCGCTCACCTGTGACACCCACGAAACCAAACTTGGCAAGTAACCCTCCGACTCCCTTGCCTTTCTTACTCAGAACTCACGGACTGCGGGAAGATACCAGAACGCGGCACTGGCAGCCAGGGAAACGCCTCTCGCTCAGCCACACCCCGCAGCTTACTAGGCCACATCTCTTTGGTCAGGATGGGCCCAGCCCCGCCCTTTCCAGCTGACGCAATCAGCCACGTATCACGTTTCTACGTGTCTCGGACCTAAAGCGGAAGTGACGCAAGCACTCGCGAGCGCAGTGGCGACCCCGAAAGGATATAGGCCGCTGCGGGGAAGGGGGCGGGCAAACGGCATAGGAAGGCGCCGGAAGTGGTCCGGAGCGGTGGGAGAAGGGTGGCCGAGGCAGAGGCTGCCTACTTGGCTGGAGCTGGGTGCCTCGGTACGGCGCAGGTTCACTGCTCTCCGAGTGCCTGGCGCAGTCTCTCCGCCTCGGCCAAACATGGACTTCAGGGAAATTCTCCTGATAGCTTCCAAAGGACAAGGTGTCAACAACGTGCCGGTAAGTAGCACCCGGGGCGTCACGGTGGGAGCCCCCTCCCCCCAGTTCAAGTTCGGAATGTGTGGCGGGTGAAACTTCCAGGCAGCAAGTGGTGGGTCAAACTCCCACGCACCCGCCTATCGGCTACAGCAGAGAAAAGACTCGAACGCCGTGTTTCCCTTTCTTAGATTTACACTCCTGGAAACTCAGGGTACAGGACTTGGATCGCGAGACTGGAGTCGCCTTTGCGAGCGGGTTTCGCCTAGTTACCCTTGAAATACAGACTGCGGTTTTGGTGGTGTTAGTTAAGAGTTGTGGGAAGGACGGCGAGGGAGCTGTGCCTGGCACCTGGTGGAATCTTGTGCTTGCAGTTTCTGGCTTAGGCATTAAACTTCCCCCTAAAGATTGGGGAGAAAGCATGTATATTAGGAGAGTTTAAGGGGTTAGGGAACTTAGTCTGATAGTCTTTTGGGTCGTTTCTCGCAGATCTTTGGGCCAGACGTTTAATGATTTGTCAAACAAGTTCTCTGACTCGCGGCCCCACCCACTCTGTCCAAAAGGTCAATGAATTATCATCTCCCAAGAAAAGGGGGGAGGGAGGTTTCACGTTTTCTGTTAGAGAAATTGAGCTGATTCCACGAAACCCTTGGCCAACAGGATGGATGAGCTAGTTTCAGCTTCCGTTTACTTGTGACTGTCCAGATTTCAGTCTTTGAAAGCTAGGTGCCAATTGCTCAGATATTTGTTAATTCGCTAATTTTCGCAAAGCGATTTAAGACCTAAAATCTAAATGTTGAAATAGTATCTGGTTTGCGGCGTGGTAGCTGTTTTGCATAAACTAGTCATATCTGGATCCTCAGATAGTACCCACAGCGCAGCTGTAAACCGATAAATTGCATTGTGATACCTGCGGTTTGAGCAGTGAGGTATAGCGCTCAAAGAACTCTTGACAAAGTCAGTTCGACTAGAATAAATTGAGTAGCCGTTCTCTCTCTTTCCCCACTGTAGTAAATATACATACAATGTATTCGTACTTTCTCCCTAAGTACTCTGAATAATCCTTCTCCAAAGCCCTGAGTCATAAACTCTGCATGTTGAAAGCTATGGGGTCAAATTTTTGCAACCTTGAACAATTATTTTCTACATCTGTAATTTTCCTAGACTAGTCAGTATTGAATCTGGTAATCATTCATATTTGCGTAATTCGGTCCATATTTCATTCTAGATCTTCTTGAATTTCAGTAAAGATCAAAGATAGGTAGCACTAGCTTTGATGCCCAGGAGTGTTTTGTGGAAGAATCAGAATTCAGACATTTCTTATTTGTAAGGCCAGTAGCTGCTGGGAGAAAAGCAGACAGATAATCTTAGAGCAGAAGTTCGGATATGTGTATGTTTCAGACTACTATATATGATTGGAATAACAAAGCGAAAAGGGAAAAACGTAAGTTGGTGAAGTGTATTAACATTTAATTGATAAATAACAAGCATGTATTTCATGAATCATGCTTTTTTCTAAAAAAAAAAAAAAAAAAAAAACTCCCCGGTCCCCTGCCCCGAAAAAGATGGCAGGCCTAGAAGTTTGATTTAGTTAGCATTACAGTAATTTAGATGAGTTGAAAGAAACTGTTGTAGAATAGAACAAGGCTGTAGTTAAATTCAGTCTGTGATCTTGATTAAGTTGATTCACCCAACTATTTGCCTTTTTTTTTTTTTTGCTAGTGGTTGCTTACACATTCTAGAGAGAGGGAGAGGAGAAAACATCTCCTCCCATGGGAATGGTCATGCCACAATCCCTTCATCCCTTCACCCTTTTGGAATTTTGAGTACTCAAACACAGGTGCCTGGCATAGGCCACCAGATCTGGACTTGAGCTGTGGTGTTGGCCATGTGGGTTCCACCTGCTTTAACTACCGGGCAATAGAGCTGGCCCTATTTATCAGTACTTTCAATTTTTTTTTTAATTACCTCAAAGTAATTTGAACACTGGGGAACAGCATCCTCGTATGCCCATACCCCACATTTAATGTAGATTAACGTTTTGCCATTCCATTTTTAAAAGAAATAAAGTGCGGGACCAGCAGGTGCCATGGTGGTTAAGGGCTCCAGACTCCCACATGGCCAACCGCAGTTTTAGTCCCAGACCTACAGGCTTGCTTTCTCTCTCTTTGTCCCTCTCTGGTCAAATTAAAATAAATAAAGTTAAATGAAATAATTCTTTTTTAAAAGAAGAAATAGTGCAATTGATAGGATTAATGTTTCCTGGCTCCATATTTCCTTTTTAAAATTTTTGAAATGTAACAAACATATTGTACAGTGTAACATGTTCATTCTTTTTGCTATAGGGTATGTGGGCTTGCCAGAGAGAGAGAGAAAAGTGAGAAATCACACCCTAAAGGGGATGTACACACCACAATCCCTTCTCCTTCATTCTCCTCTTGGGATTTTGGGCATGCATGTAAACATGCCTGGTGTGATTCTCAAGCTACTGGATCTGGGACCCAAATACAAACCTGGCCATGTGGGATCCATACCACCTGCTCGCCCTGCAGAGCTTTATATTTAAGAATTGTCTATTTTGGGGGCCGGCAGGTGGCCTGGTGGTTGAAGGTGCAGGACTCCCACATAGCTAACCATAGTTCGTGTCCTGGACCTGGTGGCTTGGTTCCTCACTTTCCTTCTCTCTCCTTCTCCCTCTGAAATTAAAATAAATACATAAAGTTAAATAAAATAATTCTTTAAAAAAATTGTCTATTTTGGGGCAGCGGCAGGTGGCATGGTGGCTAAAAGTGCTGGACTCCCATATGGCCAACTGTGGTTTGAGTCCTGGGCCTGGAGGCTTGCTTTCTCACTTCACCTTTCCCTTTCCTAATCTCTCTCTCTCTCTCTCTCTCTCTCACTCACTCACTCACTCACTCACTCTCACTCTTTAATAAAATTACTCTGTCCCACTCAGGTCAAATTAAAATAAACAAATAAATAAATAAAATAATTCTTTCCAAAAAATTAACAAGTATCTTTTTTTATGCAGAGGTTTTTGCTATAGGGCGTGTGCGCTCCTCAAAAACAGACAGAAAGTGAGAAATCACCCCCCACACACACCGCAGTCCCCTCTCGTCCATTCTCCTCTTGGGATCTTGAACATGCACGCACACGCGCCCAGTGTGAGTTTAAGCTACCAGGTGCGGGACTTGAACCACAGCTGACTACATGGTAGCCCAACAACATAGCCATTATGCCAACTGCTGGTCCCAAGAAGTATCTTTTAAAATATTTTATTTGTCTATTTATTTATTTATTATTTTAATTTGACCAGAAGAGAAGGGAGGGGAGTGAGAAAGCAAACCATGGTCAGCCTTAAGGAGTCCAGCACCTTTAACCACCACACCACCTGCCAGCCCCAAGAAGTATCTATCTTACCTGGGCTCACAGTACATACTAATTTCTCTTGTTTTATTATTTTATTTATAATTTCTTATTTACGTTTGGTTTCATTATATGTCTTTGTGGAGTACAATTTTTTTAAGCATGTATGCAGTGTGTGATAATCAATCAAGTGTATTACTATGTTCATCATCTTCAGAGAGCATCATATTGTGTACCTTCAATTTTCATTCTACTTTTTTAATAAAGAATTATTTTATTTAACTTTATTTATTACTTATTTATTTTAATTTGACCAGAGAGGGATAGAGTGAGTGAGAAAGAGGGAGAGAGAGAGCTGCCAGGTCCAGGATTTGAACTGCAGTTGGCCACGTGGGACTCCAACACCCTTAACCATCACACTGCCTGCCGGCCCCTCATTCTGCTTTTTTGCCAGTCGTGTTTATATGATTGGCAATACCCTCTTGTATCTCTCAAATGTTTTCCTGAGTCCCCGCCCCCTTCCCCTTTTCCCCTGTGAAGTCTCTGGTGTCTGCATTTGTCCTCTCTACTTTTTTTTTTTTTTTTTTTTTTTTAGGAGAGAGTTTTGTTATAGAGAGTGTGAGCCCGCCTGGAGAGACAGAGAGACAGCAAGAAATCATCCCCCCAGGAGGGATGGCCATGCCATAGTCCCTTTTCCTCTATTCTTCTCTCTGGATCTTGGGCATGCATGTGCACACACCCGGCCTGAGTTTTAAGCCACTGGGTCCAGGATTCGAACCACAGTCGACTATGAGAGTCCAGCGATGTAACTATTAGGCTGTCTGCTGGTCCCATCTACTAATATATCTTCCAATCTTTCAATTTCTGCCAGAGTACAGAAGTTCAGAATATGCTACATGTGGACATACTGTGTCTTTCATGGTGTGCTTATTATACTTAACATTAAATATTCTAGTTTTGTTCTCTTTGTGTCAAGTGACAGGATCTCACTGTTCTTCATGGCTGGGTAGTAGTCTATAGTGCATATGTGCCATTTTATATTTTAAAGAATTATTTATTTAGTTTTATTTGTCATTATTATTACTTTATAATTTTCTGCAGAGCACACCTGCTCACCAGAGAGAGGGAAAGTGAGAAAGCAAGCCACCAGGTCCAGGACTGGAACTGTAGTTGGTATGTGGGAGTCCAGCCTTAACCACCACGCCACCAGCTGGCCCCCACTTTTTAATCCAATCATCAGTTCTTGGGCACTTAGCTTGGTTCCATGCCTTAGTGGTTGTGATTGATGCTACCAATAACATGGATGTGTAAATATCTCTCCAGCGGAGTAATTTCCTGTCCTTTGGGTAAATACCCAGGTGCGGGATTACTAATTCACATTGTAGTTCTATTTGTAAAGTTTCGGAGAATCTCCGTATTGGTTTCCAGGGTGGCTGTATTAATTTACATTCCCACCAGCAGTGCACAAGGGTTACCTTTTGTCCACGACCTGGCCAGCACTGCTACTTTGGTTTTTTTGACCTTAGCCATTCTGACTGGGGTTAAGTGATACCTCATTATGGTTTTGGTTAGCATTTCTCTTCTGATAAGAGATGTTGAACTTTTTTTTTTCATATGCTTTTTGGTCACTTTTATGTCTTTGACAATAACCTGTTCAGAATTGTCCCATTATTAGTACTTTTGTGGGTGCGCTGCTCGAGTTCTCTACACTTGTTATCAGTCCCTTATCTGCAGTACGGTTTGCAAATATTTTCTCCTGTTCTGTGGCTGGTCTTGAGTCATCTGCCTCCTTGGCAGTGCAGAGCTTCTTTTAGCTTGATGTAATCCCACTTGTCTATTTTTGGAATTGTTGCCCATGCTTTAAGGGGGTCTTACTAAGAGCTTTTTGCCTACTCTGGTGTCTACAAGCATTTCTCTTGTGTTTTCCACAAATAGTTTTATAGCTTGGGACTGTGCATTAAAATTTTTAATCCTGGGGCTGGCAGGTGGCATGGTGACAAAAGGCGCTGGACTCCAACATGACTGACTGTGGTTCAAGTCCCAGATTTAGTGGCTTCCTTTCTCATTTTTCCTCCCTCCCTCCCTCCCTCTCTCTCTCTCTCTCGAATTAAAATAATAATAAGTAAAATTAAATAAATAATTCTTAAAATAAAACTAAATACTTTTACTCTTAGAGAAAAGGAATGGAGAAAGTGGACAACCTTATCTTTTTTCAGTTTTTAGTAGAAAAGCTTCCAGCTTTTCCCCATTCAATATGTTGTCAGCTATAGGTTTGTCATATATGGCTTTATTGTGTTGAGAGAAGTATACCTTCTGTACCTATTTTGTTGAGAATCTTAATCATGAAGGAATGTGGTATTTTATCAAATATTTATTCTGCATTGATTGGTATAATTATATGTTTTTTATCTTTCCATCTGTTGGTGTGATGTATTTTTAAAAACTATTTACTTATATATTTTTACATTTAATTTTTTTTTTTTTTTGGAGGGGTTTTTGCTATAGGGCACTTGCGCTCCCCAGAAAGACAGAGAGAAAGTGAGAAATCACCCCCCAGGGAAGATGGCCATGCCACTATCCCTTCTCCTCTATTCTCCTCTGGGGATCCTGGGCACGCACACACTTGCGCCCGGCATAAGTAAGCCACTTGGGTCCAGGACTTGAGCCGCGGTTGACTACATAGGAGTCCAGCGACATAGCCATTACGCTAATTGCTGGTTCCTGACACAATTACGCTAACTGCTGGTCCCTATATTTTTAAATTTAGACATAGAGAGGGGAAGAGAAGGAAAATGAGAAAGCAAGCTGCCAAGTTCAAGCCTCAAACCTCATTCACCCATGTAGGAATCCAATGCTCTAACCACCACACTACTTGCCAGCCCCATGATGTATGACATTTGTTGTTTTTTGCTTTTGTCGGACTATCCGTGCATCCCTGGGATAAAGTCTATATCTGGTCATGATATATCATCTTTTTAAAAAAATATATTACCCAATTTTATCCATTTATTTATTCATTTGTTTATTTCAATTTTGACCAGAGAGGGACAGAGATAAAGAGAAAGCAAGAAAGAAAGCCGCCAAGTCTGAGACTGGAACCATGGTCAGCCATGTGGGAATCCAGCGCCCTTAACCACCATGCCACCTGCCTCCCCCTATAATCTTTTTGCCATAGGGAGCATGCACTCACTGGAATGACAGTGACAGTGAAAGGGAAAGTGAGAAATCACCCCCACCCCCACCCCCAGGAGGGATGGCCATACTATAATTCCTTCTCCATTCTCCTCCTGGGATTTTGGGCAGCACACACACTCACCTAGCATGATATTCAGGCCACAGGGTTGAGGACTTGAACTGCAGGTGACCGTGTGGGAATTCAGCACCTTAACTGCCACACCACCTGCTGGCCCCAGTGTATAGTCTTTTAACATGCTGTTGAATTCAGTTTGCTAGTATTTTGTTTAGAATTTTTGCATCTATATTTATCAGGGCTGTGGTTCTATAATTATTTTTTTGTTGTGTCCTTGTCTGCTATTGGTATCAAGGTTATGGTGGCTTTGTAAAATGAGTTTGAAAGAGTTCCTTCTATTTCTGTCTTCAGTGTTTTGTTTCTTCTTCTTCTTCTTTTAAATTTGTCATAGGGCACGTGTGCTCACTGGGGACAGATAGAGAAAGTAAGTGAGAAAGCACCCTGGAGGGATGGCCATGCCGCAGTCCCCTCCTCTCCTCCCAGGATTTTGGGGACGGACACACACACACACACACACACACACACACATATCTTATGTGCCCAGCATGTTTCTCAAGCCACTGGGATCTGGAGTCAAACTGTACAGTTTGCCATGTGAGATTCAGCCATTTTAACCACCTCACCACTAAATGGCCCTCTTTTCTTTTTGCCTTTTCTTTTCAGTATATATATATTTTTAGATAGGGCGCATGCGCTTGCCAGAGGCAGTGAGAAGGCAAGTGAGAAATCACCTCCTGTGGGAATGGCCACGCCATAATCTCTTCTCCATTCTCCTCCCCAGATTTCAGGCATGCATGCACATGGTTCTGGCATGATTTCCAAGCTGCAGGGTCCAGGCTTGAACCACAGGTAGCCCTATGGGAGTCCAGTGACTTAACCACAATGCCACCTGCAGTCCCTTTTCTTTTTTTAGAAGAATTAGTTCTATGTAACATTAAAGTTAAAACAAAGCTAGGATTGCATCATGCCTAGAAACATTAGGAGCATTATCATTTCCCAGTGGAAAACTGAATACAAAATAGCAACTGATCACAGTGATGAAACCCGTTACTGTCACAGGCTGTTTATATTTAAAGGGGAAAAGATATTTTTGGTAACTTTGTGATTGGTTTGTGTCCCTGATCCATAACAAAAACAAAGCAGTTGTGTTTTGATAGAGTAGTAGTGCCTAGAATATGGATTCCTGTAGGGTTCACATAGCTATTAATTGATGGCTTATAGTGCATGAGATAGGTCTTCCTCATGGTCAGACTGTGGGAATCATACCAGCCAAGATGCTGAAGCTCTACTTCTGAGGGTAAACCTTCGTGAGAAACTAGATGCGTAAGGATTCGGGGTCTCTAGACTCTTGAGGATAGGAATGGTAGGTACTGCTGTCTAACATCTTAACAAGGCTGTGGCTATCGCTGCTGCTCTCCCGGCTTCACGGTGCTACCCAAGGATGACAAGAAGACAGACAAGAAGAAAGACTCTGGGAAGTTGGCCAAGAAGGACAAAGACCCAGTGAACAAATATGGGGGCAAGGCCAAAAAGAAGTGGTTCAGGGACCAGCAGCTAGAGTAATGGCTATGTCACTGGACTCCCATGTAGTCGACGGTGGTTCGAGTCCCGGATCCGGTGCTTAAATTCAACGCCAGGCGTGTGTGTGTGCCCAAGATTTCGAGAGGAGAATGGAGAAGGGATTGCGGCATGGCCATCCCCCTTGGGGGGTGATTTCTCACTTTCTCTCTCTGTCTCTGTTTTTCTGGTGAGCGCATGCACCCTATAGCAAAAACCTCTTTAAAAAAAAAAAAAAAAAAGAAGTAGTGGTTCAGAGGCAAAGTTCAGGACAAGCTCAGTAACCTGGTCTTGTTTGACAAAGTAACATGCGACAGCCTGTAAGGAAGTTTCCAGCTATTAGCTCATAACCCTAGCTGTGGTCTCCGAGAGGCTGAAGATTCGTGGTTCCCTGGCCACGGCAGCATCTCAGGAGCTTCTTAGCTTCAGGACTTATCAAACTAGTTTCAAAGCACAGTGTGCAAGTAGTGTGTGTATATATATATAGCCAAAGAATTACTTTATTTGTTTTGACTAGAGAGGGATGAGGGGGGAGAGAGGGAAAGGGAAAGTGAGAAAGCAAGCTGCCAGCCCAGGACTCGAACCACAGTCAGCCATGTGCGAGTCCAGCATCCTTAGCCACCATGCCACCTACTGGCCCCCAGAGTACAGGTAATTTACACCAGAAATACCAAGGGTAGTGATGCCCCAGCTGCTGATGAAGATGCATGAACAGGCACAATCAACTGTGCATTTGGAACACTAAAAATTAATTAAATCAAGCCCCCGCCCGAGTGACACCGGAGCGCAGAAGAGGACGCGGCCCCGCGGCAGGAGAGTGAATAAACTCAGCTGAGAATGTCTGAAAACCTTGACAAGTCTAATATAAGCAAAACAGGAAAATCAAAATCGGATGAAGGCCTTGAAGATGCTGTGGAAGGTTCTGATGGAGCTTTACAGAAAAAAATAAAGTCGGAGACCCCCAGCCCCCCCCCCAAAATTGATTAAATCAAAACAGAAGAAATGAATTGTAGGTACTTAAAATGGAGCCCAGGAACTTTAACTGAGGGCAAATTCAAATGACTTCAGTGTTCAAGTAAATAAATCTTAAAGTTGTTTGGCTATGAAATGATAGATGCTGATTAACTCCATGTATTCCAAAGACATCTGTGATTTGTTTAGTAGTTATATTTCCTTTTAAAGAATAATGGCAGGGGGGGGGGGGGGGGGCCAAATCCCCCATAGCCAATCACGGTTCAAGTCCTGGACCTGGAGGCTTGCTTTCTCACTCTCCCTGTCTTTCTCTCCTCCTTTCTCTCTCTGGTCAAATAAAAAATAATAATAATAATATTAAATATTAAAAAAAAAGAATGAGGGACAACAACAAAAGTTTCTATAGGGAACATTTACCCCATAATGGATTATAAGTAGAATACTCCTTACTCTTGGATCTGAAGATAACTTGTGCAGTGCCTGGGACCCCTTTGGATCTCTGCCGTGGAACATCTCTCTACCAGCATTTTAAGGAAAGGGCCTTTTAGGACACACTGCCTACCTTATTCCCGTAGAGATTGTTCTCTTCCTCATCACTACTTAGAGAATCTCTGAATAATAATGGTAATAATGAATATTTATGTACCTATTCTGTGCCTGACACGAGTCTGAACACTTAATATATGAATCACCATAATAACCATTTAAAGGAAGATTGCTTTACAAATGATTATGCAGGAAATGAGGAAAGTGAGGCCCAGAGAGACGAAAAAACTTGTCCAAGGTCATACAGCTAATAAGTGATAGGGCTGGTAATGGCAGATCAGAGACTCCATTACAGGCAGACCAACTCCAGAGTTACTGTTTATTATTATTATTATTATTATTATTATTATTATTATTATTATTTAATGCTGGAAATTGTGCCCCACAATTTTTTTCCTTGCATTTTTCTATCTCATCAAGATTCAGAGCACTTGTACATGCATCTGGTGTTTTTCAAACTGCTAAGGCTGGGTTTAAAACCATAATTGGCTATGTGAGATCTGGCTCCCTCTGCACAGTGCTAAACCACTACTTGATGGGGCTGGCCCAGAGTCTTAGCTTTGTTCTTATTATTATCAATTTGCTATAGGGCACATATGCTTGCCACGGAGAGCCAGAGAGAGTGCACGTGTGTATGCATGCACGCCCCTCACGGTTGATGGCCAGGCTGCAATCCCTTCTTCATTTTCCTCTTGTGATTTTGGGCACACCCATCCAACTTGTTTCTTAAGCCCACTGGGTCCGGGACTTGAACTACACAATCAGCCATGTGGTATCCAGCTGCCTTAACCATGCCACCAGTTGGCCCTGAGTTTTCGCTCTTTATCATGACCTTGAGTTGTTTGAGAGGAGTGTATTAAAAAGACAGTGGTGGGACCAGCAGTTAGCATAATGGCTATGTCGCTGAACTCCCATGGAGTCGACCGTGGTTCAAGTCCTGGACCCGGTGGCTTAAACTCATGCCGGGTGCATGTGCATGCGTGCCCAAGATCCCGGGAGAAAAATGGGAGAGAAGGGATTGCGGTGTGGCCATCCCCCTGGGGGTGATTTCTTGCTTTCTGTCTCTGTCCCTCTCTTTCTGGCAAGTGCATGTGCACGATAGCAAAAACCTCTAAAAATAAATAAATAAAAATAAAAAATATCTGTAGTCATATACCCAAGAGAAGTGAAAACGTACATCCACATAGAAATTTGTATACAAATGTTGCATTATTCATAATAGCCAAAAAATAGAGACAACCCAAATGCCCAACTGATGAATAAATAACGTGTAGTATATCTATACAATGGGATATTATTCAGCCATTGAAAGGAATGAAATACTGATATATGATATAACAGGAACCTTGAAAACATTAAGCTAAGCGAAGGAAGCCGGATACAAAAGGCCATTGTATATATTCTCCAGAGAAACAGAACCAGTAGAATTTACTTTAGAGAAATCGACTATGGGGGCTAGTTAAGTCTGAAATTTGCAGGTCAAGTAACACTTTGGAAAATTGGGTGAGGTTAAGTTTGTAGTCTTGAGGTAGAATTCCTTGTCTCTGATAAACCTGTTTTTTGCTGTTAAAACTTCAAATTGATTGAATGAGACTCATCCATATTATGGAGGGTCATCATCTCCCATGGAAAGTAAACTGATTGTAGATGGTTATGACATCTACAAAATACCTTTGTAACAACACCTAAATTTGTATTTGATTAAGTGAGTACTATATGGCCTAGCCAAGGTGGCACACCAATTGCACATAAATTTAACTATCACAGCACATATTACGTGATTTCATTTATACACAATGTCCAGAATGGATTCATCCATACAGAGAAAGGTTAGTGAATTGCCAGGGGCTGAGGAGAGTTAGGAGTGACCACTGATGGGTAATGGGTTTCTTTTAGGAATGATGAAAATATTTCAGAATCAGTAGTGATGGTTACACAATTCTGAATGTGCTAAAAGCCATTTAGTTGTACAGAATAAATGATGGATTTTATTGTATGTGAATTATGGCCATCCCTCAACATCTCAAGGGGAATTGGTTCCACAACCCCTTGGATACCAAAATCCAGGGGTATTCCTTTATGCGTATGGTGTGGTGTTTGCATATAACCTACACGTATTCTCTCATGTACGTTATACCATCTGTATTAGATGACTTCCAGTACCAAATACAGCGTAACATTCAGTACTAGAACCAGCAGTCATCTAGCCTGACTATCGATACACACCACACACACCAGCAGAAACATATCCTGTCTGTGGTTGGTGGAATCCCTGGACCTGGAACTGGAGGACCAGCTTCAACTCAAAGATATTTTTTAACCACGACCCGTAATGACCCAGCCCTTTTTTTGCCCCAGATATCTAGATTGTGACACAAACTATGCCTAAGAGAATATTTAAGTATTTCATAGGTATCTGCTTTTGAGTGCATGTTCAAGCTGCAAAATATAGATACAAAGAACTAGTTAATTATGATTCAGTTCATGTAAACAAAATTTAAGTCTCATCAAAGCAGTGCTGAAGTTGTTCAACTGCTCGTGTTGTAAATTGTTTCCTAGCAGATCGACGAGACAGACGTTTTATACATTTCATTGAAATCCTTCTGTGTTGGGGACTAGCAGATGGTGTAATGGTTAAATTGATGGACTCCCACATAGTTGCTGTTTGAGTTCTGGCTTAAATCTCACACAGTGCACTTGTGCGTATGTGCCCGAAAAGAGAAAGGAGAAGGGATTACGACATGGCCATCCCCCCTAGGGAACAAGTCTTGCTTTCTGTCTGTCTGGCTGTCTCTCTCGCTCTCGCTCTCTCTGGCTAGTGTGTGCACCCTATAGCAAAAATCCCTCTCTAAAAAAAAAGAAAACAAATCCTTCTGTGTCAGAGACAGGACAAGTACTGCAAACTCATTAGGTTACATGTAAGACCTAAGTATTAGAACTGCTTAAAAACAAAGCTGAGTTTGAAATTGGCACCTGAAATGATGGAAATAGGTATATACTTTGAAAAAAGCCATATGTGGTTTTTGTAATTCTTTTACAAGCAAATCTTTGTCTTTCTGTCTTTCCTGTACTTTTGTTTCCTAAGTCATTGTTTAGTGAGCAGCAATACATATAGGCCTAGCTATACTGTGATTTTAGATAGTATACACTTAAAAAAATTATATATATATGTATTTTTAAGAATTATTTTATTTATTATTATTATTTTTTAATTTGTTATAGGATGTGTGTGCTTACCAGACAGAGACAGGGAAAGTGAGAAAGTAAGCTGCTGGGTCTGGGACTTAAAACCATTGTTGGCCATGTGGAAGTCCAACGCCTCAACCACCATGCTAGCTGCAGGCTGGCCCCAAAATTTTAATATTACACAGTTACATACTTTTATGTGAATTGGGAGAATATAACTAGCCCTCCAGCTAGTCATTTTATGGATATCATTACTAAAGTAAAGTTGTAGTAATAGAACATGGTGTTTGGTCTACAATTTTTTTTGAAGAAATATATATTTAATTTTATTTATTATTAGTTTTAATTTGCTATAGATCACACGTGCTCACCAGAACAAGAGAGAGAAAACAAGCCTCCCAGTCTGGGATTTGAACCACGTTTGGCCATGTGGGAGTCCAGCACGTTAACCACCACACCACCTGTTGCCCCAGGTCCACAATTTTTAACAAATTAGTAAATAGACTAGATAGGCGAAGACCACAAAGGTAATGTGCAGATGACTTAAGCTTGGCAGCCACTGATTGAACTATGCTCACTGATACCATATTTTCCCTTTTTGGTAGCAATATTCAGTCAGGAGAAATGTTTTTGCTATTCATATTCCATTTTCTCTCTGTTAAGAGTCCTAGGTTAGGACAAAAGATGTCTACCCAGAGATCAGCTCAGTGCTGCGTTAGCTAGACTATGAACTAGCCCTAATTTAAATGAGTACCACTAATAATGTATATTCAAATTTTTCTTGGAGAAACCCTATATAAACTGAACTGGCAGGTAAATCTGAGCTGTATAGTTGGCAGGGGTAGGGAAACTGAATCTTGGTGACAAAAATTTAGCCTTTGGTCCAGCCACTGTGGCATAGCAGAAAGGAAGTAGCTTCTGACAGTGGCTGAGGGCCACTACATGGGAGGCCAGAGCGTTGAACCAGGGTTGGTTGGTTCCCAGCCAAATCTAAACAGGCTGGGCTTTGTCCTAGCTATCCAGGAGGCTTGGGGCAGAAGGACTGCGACACAGTAAGACCCTGTCAAAAATACCTGTTTTTCTCCCCCTACCTCCCTTACTGTACGTGCAGGAGTGCATTCTTCTTTCTTTCAAAAAAAGAAAGAAAGAAAATAAAACAGTTTTCTCTTCCAAATCTACCTAATCAGAAGGAGCAGATATGAGTTTTTGCAAGGCTTTAAACTTGAACCCTATTGATGGTAGTCTTTCTGCAATGAAAACGTGAGCTTTTTGAGGATAAGGTATGTGTTTGAAGTTCCTTCCTTGTAAACTGGGGCAGTAATATATATCTAGTTAGGTTAATAGTAGTACTTGCCATTCTATTAGGTCTTTCTGATCACTTTAACTGTTGGGCTCCTCTCCACTGTTGAGAGTCTGAAATTAAATTTACAGAGATATGCACTAATTAAGGGATCTTACTGTGATATAGCCAGGGTCATGGGGGGAAATATAGATGCTGTTTTGGGCTTGCTCTCTTGGCAGGGATGTGTCAGCATTGCTATCAGGCAGGATTTTCAGGTTGTGTTAGGGCCTGCTTCCTTGGCCAGCTACTTAGCTGGGAGACTAATTTAGTTGGAACTTCCAGCCTGTTTCAAAATACTCTGTATTTGTGAGCCTTATAGTATAGTAAGAACATTCTTGGCTTCCCTCCAAGAATGTTATACACATGTTGGGGATACTCTTTTGGTTCCTAAGTTGCTCACTTTGTATTTCTGAGCTTTATGGTAAGCACAGATCCTTTGACTTTCTTCCAAGAATGTCATACACACTTTGGGGATACTTTTTTGGCTCCTCAGTTGCTATTCTCAGGTTACTAGCACAGCAACAGGTTCATTCAGTACATAAGAATGTCATCTGCCTAAAAAAAAAAAGAGGAAGGGAAGGCACTTTAAACATCTTATTTTCTGACCCACAAAATTTGGAATGGTCATAGAGGTGAATTATTGCTGGTCTGAAGTACTAGTTCTGTGTTTAACATACTTCTATAATAGGTACTTCTTTTTTAAAAAATTTTTCATTCATTCATTCTTTATTTATTTCAAATGAGTTTTGCCAGAGAAAGAGAGTGAGAAAGCAAGCAGCCAGGTTCGGGACTCGACTGTGTGGGAAATCCAGCCCCTTAACCACCACGCCACCTGCCATCCCAATAACAGATACTTCCCAGATGGCAGTGTTTTTCCTTTCATAATCTGCATTAACATTATTCTAGTTTTTATCATATCCCAGTGCAATTACATAAAAACCGAAGGCTAGAGACTCTTCTCAGAGGAAAGGATATTAGTATTTTGGGGTAATATGGAAATCTGTCTGAAAGAAAGTATGAACATGAAACTACAGTTAAAGGTTATTGGGCATGGTGGTACTCACCCTATGGCAAAAAGTTAAAATTACAAAGAATTGGACCCCTCTCGTTGCTTATGTTTCTTTGAAATGCTGTTTTTGCTAGTTTTTTGCCACAGGGCGCATGTACCTGCCAGAGAGAAACAGACAGTGAGAGGGAAAGTGAGAAATCACCCTCCCAGGAGAGATGGCCACGCCACCATCCCTTCTCCATTCTCCAGATTTGGGGCATGCATGCACACATGCCCAGGTCCAGGACTTGAACTGCAGTTGGTCACATGGGAGTCCATTGTCTTTTTTTTTTTTTTTTTGTGAGAGTGTTTTTGGCTATAGGGCGCATGCGCTGGCCAGATAGAGAGAGACAGAGAGACAGAAAGCGAGAAATCACCCCCCAGGGGGATGGTCACGCCACAATCCCTTCTCCTACATTCTCCTCTCGGGATCTTGGGCACGCACACACACACGCCCAGTGTGAGTTCTAAGCCACTGGGTCCGGGACTTGAACCACGGTCGACTACATGCATCATCGCTTTTCTGACAACCCAACAGAAACTCTGCACCTAAAAACAGCCATGTAAAGTCTATATTTGTGTAACCTAAAACGGAGAATTAAGCTCTAATGTGGGTTTATATGGTCTCCCTTTTTTAAAAAAAAAATTTATTTATTTAATTTTATTCATTTATTTTAATTTTACCAGAGAGAGATACAAACAGAGAGAGAGAGAGAGAGGGAAAGTGAAAAAGCAAGCCACCAGGTCCAGTATTCGAACTGCAGTCGGCCCTGTGAGAGTGTCCAGCGCCTTAACCACCACGCCACCTGCTGGTCCCCTATATGATCTCTTAATTATTCAGAAAGCATTTTTTTTAGTTAACTCTTAAACCTCTCTAATGCTTTGCACGGTATCTTAAACTTAAATAGACAATGTATTTTTAAAATTAAATCACTTATAACTTTTACTGTTTTTATTTTTAGAAAAGATACAGTTTGGCAGTGGGACCTCCAAAAAAAGACCCAAAAGTTAAAGGTGTTCAATCAGCAGCAGTACAAGCTTTCCTCAGAAGAAAAGAAGAGGAAATCAGACGAAAAGGTATGTATCTATGACCTTATTCTCAGTTTTAAAGTCTTCCACCTTCACGTGTGTGTAGCTTATAATTAACCCTGCAAGGTCCAATGGCCATGCCACAATCTCTTTTCCATTCTCCTCTCAGGATTTTGGGCATGCATGCACATGCATCTGACCTATTTCAAGCCTCCAGGTTTAGGACTTAAACCACAGTCAATTCAGTACCTCAACTACTGTGCCACCTGCTGGCCCCAGAACTCCATTTTTTTAACTGTTTCTTTTGGTATTTTAGTTTTTTAGGGTTTTTTTTGGTTGTTGTTTTTTACTTTTTTTTTTAATAATTATTTATTTTATTCATTCATTCATTTATTATTTTATTTTGACCAGAGAGAGAGAAAGATTGAGAAAGCAAGCTGCCAGGTCCGGGACTCAAACCGTGGTCAGCCATGTGGGAGTGTACAGCACCTTAACCACCACGCCACCTGCTGGTCCCTACTTTTTTTTTTTTTTTGAGAGGTTTTCACTATAGGGCGCGTGCACTCACCAGACAGACAGAGAGAGACATAGAGACAGAAAGCGAGAAATCACCCCCCAGGGGGGATGGTCATGCCACAATCCCTTCTCCTCCATTCTCCTCTTGGGATCTTGGGCATGCACACACACGCGCCTGGCATGAGTTTTAAGCCACCAGGTCCAGGACGTAAACCGCGGTCGACTACGTGGGAGTCCAGCGACATAGCCATTACGCTAACTGCTGGTTCCCTGTTGTTGTTTTTTAAGTTAGAGAGCTATCTAAAAATGTTAAAATAGGGATACTTTTTGAAATCATTAAGCTGAAGAAATATAATAATTTTACTTCATCCTGATGACAAACTGAACCTTAATCAATTTTAAGTATTCATTGATTCCTAGCTAATAATTGCCAGATGAGTACTAATGTTCCTTGAACTTGGTGTACTTATTTTGTATGAACCTTTTTCTATATTTAAAACTGAAAAACAACCCACTTGCTTAGTCATATAGAAAAACCTATATGGGGCCCGCTCATTATTTAAAGATGACTCAGTTGATACTTGTTAGAATGACTTCCTCATTTGATTCCTAGATGTCTTCAGACTACAACTTGAACATACTGTATTTTGGCTACCTACTGATTCAGATGCTCGTACTGCTATCCTAAGACCTTGAAGTAATATATTCTTGTTTTGTTCTGTTCAGCTTTAGAGGAGAAAAGGAGAAAAGAAGATCTAGTGAAAAAGCGAATTGAGCTCAAACATGACAAGAAACCTCAGAAGAAAAGAAGAGGAAATCAGACGAAAAGGTATGTATCTATGACCTTATTCTCAGTTTTAAAGTCTTCCACCTTCACGTGTGTGTAGCTTATAATTAACCCTGCAAGGTCCAATGGCCATGCCACAATCTCTTTTCCATTCTCCTCTCAGGATTTTGGGCATGCATGCACATGCATCTGACCTATTTCAAGCCTCCAGGTTTAGGACTTAAACCACAGTCAATTCAGTACCTCAACTACTGTGCCACCTGCTGGCCCCAGAACTCCATTTTTTTAACTGTTTCTTTTGGTATTTTAGTTTTTTAGGGTTTTTT
>NW_006159538.1:234631-235328 GCF_000334495.1 Tupaia belangeri chinensis
GAGCGGCCTATGACTGCAGAAGAACTTAGGGAGCGAGAATTTCTGGAACGAAAGCATAGGAAAAAGAAGCTTGAGACAGATGCAAAACTACCTCCAACTGTGTCCAAAAAGACACCATCTCAGAAAGAAAGTGTGGGCACAAAACTTAGCAAAGTTTCTGGGGACAGGCTTCATTCGTCCAAGGCAGTGTCCCTTCCTCATGCTGAGAAGAAACCCAGACCCAGCGCGGCTCATGAGAAACACTCAGCATTGTCTTCATCCAAGTCCTTCCCAGGAGAGAGGACCAAAGCAGGATCTGGCAATAACTCCCAGCCCTCGTTTCGTGAGGGTCATGACAGACCTGTTTTCAATGGGGCTGGAAAGCCCCGCTCCAGCACCTATTCACCAAGTGTCCCAAAGACTTCTGCTAGGGGGGCTCAGAAATCTGCCACTGAGCATAAAGCCAAAAAATCTCCTCCTTCCCATCCTAGCCATTCCAGGCCTGGGCCCATGGTCACCCCACCCAATAAGGCTAAGAGTCCAGCTGTCAGGCAGCCAGGCAGCAGTTCCAGCTCAGCTCCTGGGCGACCCAGCACAGGGTCCACGCAGCCCCCAGTTAGTTCTGGCCCTGTGCCCAGGCGCCAAAATGGCAGCTGCACCTCAGGACCTGAGCGATCAGTCAGTGGGGCCAAGAAGCCTGTGAATGACTCAAATCCTT
>NW_006159538.1:236165-237979 GCF_000334495.1 Tupaia belangeri chinensis
GCGAGAATTTCTGGAACGAAAGCATAGGAAAAAGAAGCTTGAGACAGATGCAAAACTACCTCCAACTGTGTCCAAAAAGACACCATCTCAGAAAGAAAGTGTGGGCACAAAACTTAGCAAAGTTTCTGGGGACAGGCTTCATTCGTCCAAGGCAGTGTCCCTTCCTCATGCTGAGAAGAAACCCAGACCCAGCGCGGCTCATGAGAAACACTCAGCATTGTCTTCATCCAAGTCCTTCCCAGGAGAGAGGACCAAAGCAGGATCTGGCAATAACTCCCAGCCCTCGTTTCATGAGGGTCATGACAGACCTGTTTTCAATGGCGCTGGAAAGCCCCGCTCTCGCAACTATTCACCAAGTGTCCCAAAGATGGGGCTGGAAAGCCCCGCTCCAGCACCTATTCACCAAGTGTCCCAAAGACTTCTGCTAGTGGGGCTCAGAAATCTGCCACTGAGCATAAAGCCAAAAAATCTCCTCCTTCCCATCCTAGCCATTCCAGGCCTGGGCCCATGGTCACCCCACCCAATAAGGCTAAGAGTCCAGCTGTCAGGCAGCCAGGCAGCAGTTCCAGCTCAGCTCCTGGGCGGCCCAGCACAGGGTCCATGCGGCCCCCAGTTAGTTCTGGCCCTGTGCCCAGGCGCCAAAATGGCAGGTGCACCTCCGGCCTCAGGACCTGAGCGATCAGTCAGTGGGACCAAGAAGCCTGTGAATGACTCAAATCCTTCTGGGCGGACAGTCAGTGGAATGAGTGGCCCTGGACGACCTGCAAGCAGCTCAAGTGGCCCTGGGCGGCCGATTAGTGGCTCAGGTGGTTCTGGGAGACCTGTGGGAAGCTCTGGAGATCCTGGACGACCTGTCAGCAGTTCACCTGACCTTCGACGACCAATGAGTGGCCCGGGCACCCCTAGGCGCTTTGTCAATGGCCCTGAGCGATCTGTCAGTGGCTCAGTTCCAGCTGGACGGACTGTCAATACTTCAGGCCCTGGAAGACCAGTGAGCAGCTTGGGAGCTGGGCGAACAGTTATTAGCTCAGGCACCCCCATAAAGCCCAAGTGCACCGTTGTCTCAGAAACAATTTCTTCTAAGAATATAATTAGCCGGTCTAGCAATGGACAGATGAATGGACTGAAGTCCCCCCTGTCTGGCTACAGACCTGCCCCAGGTAAAATTGCCCCTCACCCCAAAGAATATGTATTTGTCACTATGGACTGGAAACTGGGACGAGTTGTTTCATATAACCAGGGACGTGGTGAACCCTTCCATGTGCCCTTTACTGTGCTTTGGTATCAATAGATGCTTTATCTGCCCTGTTCCTTTAACAATCACAGCTTGGAAAAGCTTTTAGAAAGAGACTGAGGATATACTATTCACCCCTGCAATATTCCCAAGTACAAAAATCAGACTTTGTGGTTTGTGAGGTAGTGTGGATGTGCTTGCCTTATGTATATGGTTTAATTGTTACCTTTTCATGAGGACTAAAGAGATTTCTCTTAAAGGGTCAGAGCAATATCGTAATTGAAGCCTTTTGTACATTAAATATCCATTACATGTCAGGAACTATTTTAGATTGCCCTTGCATTTCTGTTCCTTGTAATGGGTAGTATCAAGTTCCTAACCGCTGATCCTTTACCGTCTCTAGGTACAGGATCACTGATGGCACCTGCTAATTGCTAGGTCACTGTGGCTTCATGCCAATAGACATTTGTTCCAGCTCTTGGTAGGCACGATGGAGAATCTATAGAGAGACCAGCGATTAAATTCTTTATTTTTCTTATTTTTTAGAGGTTTTTGCTATAGGGCACATGCTCTCGCCAGA
>NW_006159538.1:238089-243943 GCF_000334495.1 Tupaia belangeri chinensis
AAGAGCGAAAGATGCCAGGTCTAGAACTCAAACTGCAGTTGGCCCTGTGGGAGTCCAGCCCCCTTAACCACCCCCCCCACCCCAAGTGATGAAATTCTTGCTTTAAACTTTCTAAATCAGCTTAACCATTCTCAGCCAGGGACAGTTTTACTCCCCTCCTCTGCCTCCCAGGGCAGTGTCTGGGGATATTTTCTTTTGTCACAGCTGAGGGGGGGGGTGGTGGCGGCTGCTCCTGGCGCCTAGTAAGTAGAGGCCAGGGAAACTGCCTGCAGTGTACAGGTTAGCCCCCCACAGTAAGGAATTACCTAGCTCAGAGTGCTGAGGTTTAGAGACTGGGCTAAGGAGCTAAGCTGTGCACATTAAAAACTGCAGAAGAGGGACCAGCAGTTAGCGTAATGGCTATGCTGCTGAATTCCCATGTAGTCGACCGCGGTTTGAGTCCAGACCCAGTGGCTTGAACTCACGCCGAGCGCATGTGCATGCATGCCCAAGATCCTGAGAGGAGAATGGAGGAGAAGGGATTGCAGTGTGGCCATCCCCCCTGCGGGGGTGATTTCTTGCTTTCTGTCTCTCTGTCTCTTTCTTTCTGGTTAGCGCACACACCCTATAGCAAAAACTTCTCCAAAAATGCAGAAGAACAGAGTATGTGTAATGAAAGATTAGAAAGTTGTTTTCCCAGATGCTCTTCTATTGATTAGTGCCTGTCTTTTGTAAAGTTTCAGTCAGTCTTTTGGCAAAATGACAAAAGTAAGGGTATTGTTTTTCCTACAGTCAGACTTACTCAATTTTGAACAATTATCCGTAATTCTGAGAATCTTTCCCATTTTGTTGGAGTTAATCTTTTTTTAAGATTTGCAAAAAAAAAAAAAAAAAGAAAAAACTCTTTTTGTAGAGTATATTCACTTTCCAGAGAGAGAGGGAGGGGAAGGGAGAAGCCCAAGAGGATAGCCATACTGCAATCTCTTCTCTATTCTCCTCTCAGGATTTTGGACACCCATGCACACACTCATGGCATGTTTTCAGGCCTCTGGGTCTGAGATTAGAACTGCTGAGTTGTCCATGTGGGATCCAGTACCTTACATCATGCCACCTGCTGGTGTGTGTTTGTGTGTGTGTGATTTGTTTATATAAGGTTTTTGCTATTGAGTGTGTGGATGCTTGCCAGAGAGAGAGACAGAGACACAGGGAGGGAAAGTGAGGAATTATCCCCCAGGGTAACGGCTACCCTGCATTCCCTTTTCCTCCATTCTCCTCTTGGAATTTGAAGCGTGCACGGACATCCAACCAGCATGTTTTCCAAGCCACCAGGTCCAGGACTCAAACCACAATTAGCCATGTGAAGCCTGGTGCCTTAATCACTACGCCACTTGCTGGCCCCAGTTAAAAATATTATAATGAAATTATGGTGCTAGTAGTGGTATGTTGCTAAAATTGGTGTCTTTACTTGGCAGAATTAAAGGTTAATGATTTGGTGTGGCAGTTAAGGGTGCTGGACTTGCGGTTCAAATACTGGACCAAGTGGCTTGCTTTCTCACTTTCCCTCTCTCTGTGTCCCTCTCTGGTCAAATTAAAATAAATAAATAAACTTAAATAAAATAATTTTAAAAATAAAGTTAATGGATTGCAGCTAGTAGGTGGCATGGTGGCTAAGGCACTGGGCTCCTACATAGATGACCATGTTCCCGGTCCCAGGCACATATGCATGTACGCCTGTCATGGGAGAATGGAGGAGAGGGGATTATGGCATGGCCGTCTCCTCTGAAGAGGTGATTTCTCACTTTCTCTCGCTCTCTTTCTCTCTCTCTCTTGAGCAAGCACGTGTGCCCTTAGCAGAAACCTCAAAACAAAAGTTAATGATTCTATGACTATGCTCAAATTTTATTTATATTTTTGATATTTTGCTAAGCTTTTAAGTTCTGAAGTAATGGGCACTCCTAAGCTAGACATTGTAACAAGACATTTCTGGTAAGCCCTGGGATAAACAGTACTGTTCTTTCTGGATATCATACATCAGCAAGGATGATGCGGTAATGATTCCAATATAGCAGCCAGCCTGCTCACCCTGTTTTGCTTTGTTTTTAAGATGTTTGTTTGTTTGTTTGTTTAGAAGAACCACTTTTCGGGGGCCAGCAGGTAGCGTGGTAGTTAAAAGCACTGGACTCCCACATGACCAACCATGGTTCGAGTCCTGGACCTGGCAGCTTTCTCTCTTTCTTTCTCTCTCTCCCATTCACTCGCTCACTTTCTCTTTCCTTCTCTGGTCACAGTAAAAGAAAGAAATAGGGACCAGCAGGTGGCTTGGTGGTTAAAGCGCTGGACACCCCCACATAACTGACCACAGGTCAAGTCTTGGACCTTGTGGCTTACTTTCTCACTTTCTCTCTCTCTGTCTCTCTCTGGTCAAATTAAAATAAATCAAATTTAAAAATAAATAAAGTTGAATAAAACAATTCATTTTATTAAAATAATTTTAAAATTATTATTTTTATTTGATGGGGGGGTGGCAGTGAGAAAGCAAGTCACCAGGTTTGGGACTCTAACCGTGGTCTGCCATGTGGGAGTCCTGTACCTTAACCACCACACCACCTGCTGGTCCCTCCAAAAGTATTTTTAAAAAGCCAAATATGCTAAGTGTCTTGGAAATTTCAGAGACTGAATTTGAGGGAGAATAATAGGGAGGAGTTTGTCAAGAAAAAGTCAGATTTACTATTGCTTTTCAATAATTTTTTTGGAATGGAGAGATGGGCAGGTTAGTATTTCAAATATGCTTCAAGTATGCTTACGTGCAGTTTTAGCCATGACTTGAATCACAGTAGATCAAGAATTTTGAGTATATAGATGAATGAATGAATGAATAAATTAAGAGTGGAGAGGAGTAAACTCTTGGTCTGATTAATAGTCAACTATTTTTACATAACAAATTTAAAATTTCAGTGGTATAAACAAGCTATTTTATTTTCTATTGTAGCTGACAGGTTTGCAGGTCAGCTGGGGTAATTTAGCTTCACATTTTATATTAGCCAAATGACTGCTTCAAATGTCTCTCAGCATTCTCTCAGGGTGGTGGCAGAAATACAAGGGAGTGTGCTGAATTGCTCAAGCTCGTGACCTGCATAGAGATCACTAGCTCAGTGACCAAAGTAAATTGCATGGCCATGTCCAAATGGGGACAGGGAGGCGTTCTCATGAAATAGCTGTGAAAAACAAGGCATACATCACTTAAACTGTTAGAAAGAAGATCAGACCTATGCCATTTGGGGACTTCGAAAGTTCCTAGAGGGCATGTTCTGTAGCACACATTTATCCATGTGCAAAATTCTATGGTTAAGCAATTGTATCCTTAGGAAGAGGTCTAAGAAGCCAGCTCCATACCCTTGACTGTCTCCTTATTACTCAAGGGCAAGGTAAAGGAGGAAACCCTGAGTCTTTGCCATGTGTCTTAACTAGCCCAAATATCTCTGCTAGCCCAACAATGGAATGCTATTTTATCACTGCTTCTCTAAATATCACTGCAAGAGGAAACAATAGGTATGACAATGACTATTAATATATTGATAATAAAAAAGAATTTGAAACACACACACAAAGTTACTTTTAAAAGTTCATAAAAATAGAATTAAAGTAGAAGTACATTTTGACACACAATATTTTTAAACCTATGTATTTTTATGATACGTGTGTTCTATGAACTTTTTGAAGACCCTTTGTATATATGAATACATATACACATATAATATATATGTACAAAAATGCATTGTATACAAAGTCAGTGGTATATACATGCATTAGTTCTTTGTTCTTACTCTTTATGACAGAGAGAATATGAGTGCATATGAGGGAGAGGGAAAGGAGAGAGAAGAAACTTTGACAAGGTCCATTACACTGCAATCCCCCTTTCTCTAGCCTTCCAATTCCTCAGGATCCTGAAAGTCTGAATACATGCCTAGTGTGTGTTTTGTTTTGTTTTGCTTTGTTTAAAAAACAACAACAACACCACCAGATGACACAATGGTTATGTCACTGGACTTCCACATAGTTGACCACAGTTTGAATCCTGGACCCAGTGGCTTGAAACTCATGCCAGGCACATATGCACACATGCCACACAGATCCTGAGAGGAGAATGGAGGAGAAGGGCTTGTGGCATGGCCATCCCCTCTGGGGGGTTATTTCTCACTTTCTGTTTCTCTGTCTCTCTCTCTCCAGCAAGCACACATGCCCTATCACAAAAATCATTCTCTCTAAACAAACAAACAAACAAACAAAAAAACTTGGCCACTTTAATGTTTTTGTACAATTTAATAAATAATCTTTTGATGACTGCAGAAGACATGCAAGACTGGTGGTATTCAGAAACATCACAGTCATGGTAGTTTTCCAGATTTGTCTCATCTTCAAAAATTACAAGGAGTTACTTGTATGAAACTGCTATCAAATCAGTGAGACATCATTTATATATCCATTGTTTTCAGGATTGTTGGTAACTTGGGCATATTTCCTCCAAATATGCTTGCCTCCTTGTGTCACAAGGCCCAACTCGTTCATGTGTGGTGAACACAGTGACAGTACTTTTGGTGGTAACACCCAAATTTGTATATAGTGGGAATGAAGGATTCTTCTTTACTCTAAGTATTGGCAGAAAAAAGGTGGCTTTCAGTTCAGGATGTGTTACGTGGGCCTTCTTGATATGAAAGTCCATTGGCCTAATGAATCTTTCATATTTAGGTGGTTTTCTAATAAAGCCATCTCCAACAAAGTAGACTTTGTAACCATCCTTTTTGATTTCTTCTTCTTTCTCTTTCTTGTTTGAATAACTTTTAATACTTCTGTTTGTCCATGGACTCAAACTTTGGGTAGAGGGACTTCCCATTTTCCCGTTTTTGCTTTCCATTTTCATTTAATCACATTTAAAGTACTTTAGCTCAGGACTGTCCTTCTCTGTCCAAAAGACAGGCAGGTACTGCTCCTTATGGAGTCTTTTCATCATTCTTTTGTTTGGTGTTCCTCTTTTCATGCATCTTGATAGTCTTTTTCATTTGTATTTTCTCAACATGGTGCTGTTTATGATATAGCTCAGCCTTCAGACCAATCATCTTTTCTTGCCTTCTTTGAAAGTCCATGAGCCTCTCAACTTTATTTTTCTCTTTTCCTCATGGTAATCTAAATGATACCCATAGCATTTATGATGTGATTCAATATATGTTTTGTGACATGGTGACAACTGCAGAGTTACTGAGCACAACCTCCTGGCACAAAAATGTTGTCAACTTTCAGGTCTCAGAGACCCACAAGCAGACCCAATGCCTGTCCAGTGTGTTTTCAAGCCAACAGGGTGTTACTGCTACACCTGGATACTGTGCTACATGTATTATTTTCTTAATGCTGCTATAACAAAAAACTACAAACTTAATGGCTTAAAACAATACAAATGAAAGCTCTTACAGTTCTGGAGGTCATAAGTCCACAGGTCTCACAGGGGCTAAAGTAAAGGTAATAGCACCTTCTGGAGGTTTTCTAAGAGAACTCATTTCCTTGCCTTCACCACCTTCAGAGGCTACCTACAGATTCATTAATTCATGACCCTTTTCCTCCTTTTTTTTCTTTTTTTGAGAGAGATTTTTGCTATAGGTTGCATGTGCTTGCAGAGACAGAGAGAGACAGAGAGACAGAAAGTGAGAGATCACACTCCAGAGGGGATGGCCACATTTCAATTCCTTCTCCTCCAATCTCTTCAGGATTTTGGACGTGCACGCACATGCACCTGGCATAAATTTTAAGCCATCAGGTCCAGCTCTTGAACTATGGTTGACTATGTGCAAGTCCAGCACTATAACCATTATGCCATCTGCTGGTC
>NW_006159538.1:250821-256604 GCF_000334495.1 Tupaia belangeri chinensis
GTGTCTGGGGATATTTTCTTTTGTCGCAGCTGAGGGGGGGGGTGGTGGCGGCTGCTCCTAGCACCTAGTAAGTAGAGGCCAGGGAAACTGCCTGCAGTGTACAGGTTAGCCCCCCACAGTAAGGAATTACCTAGCTCAGAGTGCTGAGGTTTAGAGACTGGGCTAAGGAGCTAAGCTGTGCACATTAAAAACTGCAGAAGAGGGACCAGCAGTTAGCGTAATGGCTATGCTGCTGAATTCCCATGTAGTCGACCGCGGTTTGAGTCCAGACCCAGTGGCTTGAACTCACGCCGAGCGCATGTGCATGCATGCCCAAGATCCTGAGAGGAGAATGGAGGAGAAGGGATTGCAGTGTGGCCATCCCCCCTGCGGGGGTGATTTCTTGCTTTCTGTCTCTCTGTCTCTTTCTTTCTGGTTAGCGCACACACCCTATAGCAAAAACTTCTCCAAAAATGCAGAAGAACAGAGTATGTGTAATGAAAGATTAGAAAGTTGTTTTCCCAGATGCTCTTCTATTGATTAGTGCCTGTCTTTTGTAAAGTTTCAGTCAGTCTTTTGGCAAAATGACAAAAGTAAGGGTATTGTTTTTCCTACAGTCAGACTTACTCAATTTTGAACAATTATCCGTAATTCTGAGAATCTTTCCCATTTTGTTGGAGTTAATCTTTTTTTAAGATTTGCAAAAAAAAAAAAAAAAAAAAAAAAACTTTTTTTGTAGAGTATATTCACTTTCCAGAGAGAGAGTGAGGGGAAGTGAGAAGTCACTCCCAAGAGGATAGCCATACTGCAATCTCTTCTCTATTCTCCTCTCAGGATTTTGGACACCCATGCACACACTCATGGCATGTTTTCAGGCCTCTGGGTCTGAGATTAGAACTGCTGAGTTGTCCATGTGGGATCCAGTACCTTACATCATGCCACCTGCTGGTGTGTGTTTGTGTGTGTGTGATTTGTTTATATAAGGTTTTTGCTATTGAGTGTGTGGATGCTTGCCAGAGAGAGAGACAGAGACACAGGGAGGGAAAGTGAGGAATTATCCCCCAGGGTAACGGCTACCCTGCATTCCCTTTTCCTCCATTCTCCTCTTGGAATTTGAAGCGTGCACGGACATCCAACCAGCATGTTTTTCAAGCCACCAGGTCCAGGACTCAAACCACAATTAGCCATGTGAAGCCTGGTGCCTTAATCACTACGCCACTTGCTGGCCCCAGTTAAAAATATTATAATGAAATTATGGTGCTAGTAGTGGTATGTTGCTAAAATTGGTGTCTTTACTTGGCAGAATTAAAGGTTAATGATTTGGTGTGGCAGTTAAGGGTGCTGGACTTGCGGTTCAAATACTGGACCAAGTGGCTTGCTTTCTCACTTTCCCTCTCTCTGTGTCCCTCTCTGGTCAAATTAAAATAAATAAATAAACTTAAATAAAATAATTTTAAAAATAAAGTTAATGGATTGCAGCTAGTAGGTGGCATGGTGGCTAAGGCACTGGGCTCCTACATAGATGACCATGTTCCCGGTCCCAGGCACATATGCATGTACGCCTGTCATGGGAGAATGGAGGAGAGGGGATTATGGCATGGCCGTCTCCTCTGAAGAGGTGATTTCTCACTTTCTCTCGCTCTCTTTCTCTCTCTCTCTTGAGCAAGCACGTGTGCCCTTAGCAGAAACCTCAAAACAAAAGTTAATGATTCTATGACTATGCTCAAATTTTATTTATATTTTTGATATTTTGCTAAGCTTTTAAGTTCTGAAGTAATGGGCACTCCTAAGCTAGACATTGTAACAAGACATTTCTGGTAAGCCCTGGGATAAACAGTACTGTTCTTTCTGGATATCATACATCAGCAAGGATGATGCGGTAATGATTCCAATATAGCAGCCAGCCTGCTCACCCTGTTTTGCTTTGTTTTTAAGATGTTTGTTTGTTTGTTTGTTTAGAAGAACCACTTTTCGGGGGCCAGCAGGTAGCGTGGTAGTTAAAAGCACTGGACTCCCACATGACCAACCATGGTTCGAGTCCTGGACCTGGCAGCTTTCTCTCTTTCTTTCTCTCTCTCCCATTCACTCGCTCACTTTCTCTTTCCTTCTCTGGTCACAGTAAAAGAAAGAAATAGGGACCAGCAGGTGGCTTGGTGGTTAAAGCGCTGGACACCCCCACATAACTGACCACAGGTCAAGTCTTGGACCTTGTGGCTTACTTTCTCACTTTCTCTCTCTCTGTCTCTCTCTGGTCAAATTAAAATAAATCAAATTTAAAAATAAATAAAGTTGAATAAAACAATTCATTTTATTAAAATAATTTTAAAATTATTATTTTTATTTGATGGGGGGGTGGCAGTGAGAAAGCAAGTCACCAGGTTTGGGACTCTAACCGTGGTCTGCCATGTGGGAGTCCTGTACCTTAACCACCACACCAACTGCCAGCCCCATATCTTGTTTGTTTGTTTGTTTGTTTTAAAGATCCTATTTTAAGGGCCGACAGGTGGCATGGTGGTTAAAAGTGCTGGATTCCCACAAAGATTCTCACATGGCCAACCGTGGTTTGAGTCCTAGGCCTGGAGGCTTGCTTTCTCACTCTCTGCCACCCCATCAAAAATAATAATGATAATAATAAATGGAATTAAATAAATAATTCTTTTTTAAAAAGATAACTGTTTTAATGATTTCTTGATCTTAATTTACATAAAGCTCTGTTGGAACTATTTTAATGTCCTTATAAATAATGGTTTCTATTCTTAGGTCCTCAAAGACTTCCCTTACCAACTGGTTACAAAAGGCAGAGAGAATATGAAGATGATGATGATGAATATGACTCTGAAATGGAAGACTTTATTGAAGATGAAGGAGAACCTCAGGAAGAAATTTCCAAGCACATTCGAGAAATCTTTGGCTATGACCGAAAAAAGTAAGGCTGGAGAAGATTTAGATAATGATTATGCTTTTTTATTTTGAACAGTTCATCTTATGGTAAGGGATAAACATTAGCATAGTAGTAGAGGCACTGAATACAGCTCTTAATTAGGAAACCGTATGTGATTGTTCTTTTAAATAGACTTACTTTGGGGGCACTATATAGTTTAAGAATTAGTTCAGAATAGTTCGTATAGTTATTAGCATGAGGGCCAAAAAATACCATCACCCACCCCCCTCTTTTAAAAAATTTACTAGAAGGGCCCAGCAGATGGCGCAGTGATCATATCGTTAGACTCCTACGTGGCTGATGGGGGTTCAAATCAGGACCCAGTGGCTTGAAAATCACACTGGGAACGTGTGTGTGCGTGCCTGAGATCCTGGGAGAAGAAGGTGTTGAGGCATGGCCATCTCCCCTAAGGAGCGATTTCTCACTTTCCCTCTTACTGTCTCTCTCCCTCTCTCTCCAGTGAGCTCTGTGCCCTAAGGCTAAAACCTAAAAAAAAAAAAAGACCAGAGGGTGTGTGTATTTACTGGAAAGAGAGAGAAGGAAAGTGTGAAAACATCCCTTTCCAGACATGGCATGGTCACACGATAGTCCCTTCTTCATTTCTTCCTCCTTTTGGGACTTTGGACATGCATGCACATGTACCTGGCATGTTTTTCAAGCCACCGGGTCTGAGACTTGAAATGCCTTAACCACCAAGTCACGGGTTGACCTCCCAAAACTATTTTCCTTCTAAGACATGTGTGTATGGGAGGATCTTCAAAAAATTACATGGGAAATGTATATTATGAGAAAAGTTATTCTTGTATTTCTAAATATTTTACACCAAAATAAATTTGTACTTAAATTTCATTTTTCTGCAAACATTTTGAAGTTCCTTCATAATATATGAACTCACTGTAGTAGAAATAGATCGGCTTTTAAGTCAGAAAGCTATCCACAGCTATAGCGAAAGCCAGTCTGATAGGACCAGCTTTTCTTTGCTGTAAAAAGCTTTGCTACTCAAGATTAGGGACCTTTCACTGGACATGACTGACCGCAGTTCAAGTCCCAGACCTGGTGGCTTGTTTCTCTCATTCTTTCTCTCTCTCTCTGTCCCTCTTTGGTCAAATTTAAATAAATGAATGAATAAGTAAATAAAGTAAAATAAAATAATTCTTAAAAAAAAATAACCCTTGGATAAGGAACCAGGAACATTGATACACCTGAGTTTGCTACAAATGCAGGTTCTCAGGCCCTATCTCAGACCTGCCAATTCCAAATCCACCCAATAAAGTACCTGGGTTATTCATATATATATGCATCTTAAAGTTTGAGCAGCATTTATGTAGAGGAAAGAACAGAGTTTAAGTGTAGTTCTACCACTTACTAGCTGGATAGACTTGAGTAAATCTTTTTTTTTTTTTTTTTTTGAGAGAGTGAGGATTTTGCTACAGGGCGCATGCACTCACCAGAAAGAGAGAGACAGACAGAAAGCGAGAAATCCTTTCTCCTCCATTCTCCTCTCGGGATCTTGGGCAGAAACGCACACACACCTGGCATGAGTTTAAGCCACTGGGTCCAGGCTCAAACTGTGGTCAGCTACATGGGAGTCCAGTGACATAGCTATTAGGCTAACTGCTGGTTCCGAGTAAATCATTTTAAAAAGTGATTAATATATAATAATGATAATAATAATTATTATTATTACTACTACTACTACTATTTAATTTGATCAGAGAGAGAAGGAAAGTGAGAAAGCAAACTGCCAGATTGAAGGTAGATTGAGAGAGAGAAAGTGAGAAATCATTCTCCGTTGGGGATGATCATGCCACAATCCCTTCTCTTCCTTCTCCTTTCTGGATTTTGGGCATGTAGGTACACACACCAGGCATGTTTTTCAGGTTGCCAAGGAAACGTGGAGTTGTCCACGTGTGATCCAGGTCCTTTGTCACGCCACCTGCTGGCCCAGTAAATGTTGATTTTTTTATTTTTTAAGAATTATTTTATTGCACTTTCTTTCTTTCTTTCTTTCTTTATTTTAATTTGACCAGAGAGGGACAGAGTGAGAGAGACAGGGAAAATGAGAAAGCAAGCCACCAGGTCGGGGACTTGAACCACAGTCGGCCATGTGGGAGTCCAGTGCTCTTAGCCACTACACTACCTGCCGGCCCCAATGTTGATTTTTTAAAAAGAGAATAGTGTTCCTTTAGAAATTCAGATATTTGATCACTTCAATTTCTTCTTACCAGATACAAAGATGAAAGTGATTATGCCTTACGTTACATGGAGAGTAGTTGGAAAGAACAGCAGAAGGAGGAAGCAAAGAGGTAAGTATAGCACTTACATGCTTGTGCAGACATCTGAAAATTCTTTTCTAATCAATGCTGTGGTTGCACCATTGGGAACAGGGTCTTGGTGCCACACAGATCTGGTTTTCAGTCTTCTTACCAGCTATGGGGTCTTAGACAAATTCTTAGCCTTCTGAAATCTGTCTTCTCATGTGTAAAGGAGTCAGACCCTTTTACTCATACACGTGTTGGGAAGACTAAGAGAATGTGTGCCATGTGCCCAGTGTGCTGCCTCCCCTTGCAGGCGCACAGCACACATGATAGGTCTCCTCTAGTCCTGTCGCAGCAGGTTCTTTTTTTTTCTTTTTTTGGGGGGGAGAGGTTTTTGCTATAGGGTACGTGAGCTCACCAGACAGATAGAAACAGAGAGACAGAAAGCGAGAAATCACCCCCCAGTGGAGATGGCCACGCCACAGTCCCTTCTCCATTCTCCTCTCGGGATCTTGGGCACGCACGCACACGCGCCTGGCATGAGTTTAAGCCACCGGGTCCGGGACTTGAACCGCGGTCGACTACGTGGGAGTCCAGCAACTTAG
>NW_006159538.1:256636-258082 GCF_000334495.1 Tupaia belangeri chinensis
CTTTCCCTATAATATTGCTGGTCTCAGGGATCCAACAGAAGTGTATTAGATGCTGGGACCAGCAGTTAGCATAATGGCTATGTTGCTGAACTCCCATGTAGTCGAACATGGTTCGAGTCCCAGCCCTGGTGGCTTAAACTCATGCCGGGCGCGTGTGCGTGCATGCCCAAGATCCCAAGAGGAGAATGGGGAAGAAGGGATTGCGGCATGGCCATCCCCCCTGGGGGGTGATTTCTTGCTTTCTGTCTCTCTGTCTTTCTGGCAAGCGCACACGCCCTGTAGGAAAGAAAAAAAAAAAAAAAGTGTATTAGATGCTGATTCCTGTTTGATGCTCCAACAGTAAACTAGTGATAATTTCTTGGGGAGGAGTAATAACTGCTTTTTTATAGTGTTTATTACTATTATTATTTTTACCTATTATAGGTAGATAACTCACCTCAGTCTCAACCTGGAATACTAAACCTCTTCCTCCCTCTTGCCCTCCCCTCGTGTAACTAACACTTCCCCCTTATGCTTCTAGATAAAATGTTGAACTAAAGAGTTGGGAAAGAACAATTATTTAATGACTAAATGCTTCCTGTTTTTTTTATTATTACTTTTAAAATTATTGTTTTTTAATTCACTAGAGGGCATGTACATTTGCTGGGGGGGGTAAGAAAGCACCCCCCCCATGGAGAATGGTCATGTTCCAACACCTTCTCCACTTCTCTTTTTGGACTTTTTGGGTATGGACACAAGTGCCTGGTGTATTTTTCAAGCTGTTGAGTCCAGGATTCGACTGTACATTTAATGTGGAATTCAGCTGTCTTCACCACCACACCACTTGCTTGTCCTGTGTTCTTTATTTTAAAAAGTCTTTCAAATAAATTTTTATTTAAATACCTTTATGGGAATGATTTTTCATAGAATTATTTTAACTTTATTATTATTATTATTTTCCAATTTGACCAGAGAGGGAAAGTGAGAAAGGGAGCCACCGGGTCAAGGACTTGAACCATGTTGGCCCTGTGGGAGTCCAGCACCTTTAATTACCACGGCACCTGCTGGCCCCTACTTTACTGGGAATATTAGTATTAAGGATATCTTTTTGTTGTTGTATATAATATTATTTTTCCTCTTTCTTTCTTTTCTTTTTTTTTTTTTCTTTTTTTTTTTTTAATTTACCAGAGGGCACATGTGCTCAACAGAGAAAGAGAAAGCACTCCCTAATGGGGTGTGGTCATGCTGCAATCCTTTCTCCTCTATTTCTCTGTCCTGCTAGGACACATACCTGGCATGTTTTCCAAGCCACCAGGACTGGGATTCAAACTACATGCAAGTCAGGACCAGCAGTTAGCGTAATGGCTATGTCACTGGACTCCCATGTAGTCGACCGCAGTTCGCGTCCTGGACCCGGTGGCTTGAAACTCACGTCGGGCGCGTGTGTGGCCAAGCCCCCGAGAGGGG
>NW_006159538.1:258136-267984 GCF_000334495.1 Tupaia belangeri chinensis
GGGATTGCGGCGTGGCCATCCCCCCTGGGGGGTGATTTCTCGCTTTCTGTCTCTCTGTCTGTCTGGCGAGCACATGCACCCTATAGCAAAACCCTCTCCCCCCAAAAAAAAGAACTAAAAAAAAACCTAAAACTATATGCAAGTCCAGCTCCCTTAACCACTAGGGAAGGTAGCAAGCCTATGATTTTTTTTTCCCTACTACAGTTTTATTTATTGATTCTTGGTTAAACAAACCAAAAACCCTGACTGTTTGTTTTCCATGGTAAAGCCTTGAGGCACTTTGAGAACTTTAGCGCAATTCATGTGAGTTCCCAGTGAAATTTTATTTTTGTTTTTGCAATAGGGTGGGTGCCCTTGCCAGAGAGAGATGGTGAGGAAGCAACCTCCAGGGAGGATAACCAGGCCACAATTCCTTCTCCTTTGATCTTCTGTTGGGATTTTGGGTACACATGGCACATATGCCTGGCTTAATTTTCAAGCTGCTGGGTCCAGGACCCAAATGGCCCGGTCAGCTATTTGGGATTCAGTTACCTTCACCTCCAAGCCACCTGCCAACCTGTTCTTGCTTTTAATTGTTTGTATATTGACAAATACCCTTTTTAAAATTTTTCAACAGCTTAAGGCTAGGTATGCAAGAAGACTTGGAGGAAATGAAGCGTGAAGAAGAAGAAATGAAACGCAGAAAGGCCAAGAAGCTGAAGAGGCGTTAGCTGCTGCTTGTATTTATTTTTGTGAAATTCTGGACATACTCAGCTGTAAGGATTTCCTGCCTTCAGACTGAAGGAGCTCCCTTTATCCTCTAGACTTGAGTACTCCTGGGTACTCAAGGAGAAGGAACGCGTACTGTCATTTGCAGGCTGTCATTTGAGCATGGACACTTCCCAAGTGCGGATAGGATGACGCCACGGCGTGCTCTGATGCAGTTAGCTGTGCACAGTGCCGGCCTGGATCCCGATGAGCTATGCACTCTAACGTGGGGCCATTCACCAGTCAGCCGATACTTTATTGTTCCTTTGCTACTTTAAAAGGAAAAGAAAGATTGCCTCTTGACTTGTATAATTTTTCTGCTGATGTGCAAGTAGGCCACTGCCTGGCTCCCAGTCAATCAAGCTTACTGTCTTGTTAGGAGGAACCTGGCCCTTCCATGAATGTTGCCAGCAATAAAGTGACCTGTCCTAATCTATGTTTGGATTGAGACTTTGAAAATAGAGTAGGCTTTATAATATGGATGCTGTCCCTGTGACTTTGAAGTGCAAAGTAGAATAAATGAATTGTATTCTGCATTATCCATGGATTGGATGCTGAGCATTCCTACCAAGTTAGGTGATTAGGTAATTGACAGGTGAAATACAAGTTATGCCAATATAAGAATATTCTTTTTCTAGTTTTCCTTACTGTTATGTTGGCTTTAGTGTGACATAGAGAAGTCACTGTGCTGATTCATTTTTATCTAAAATTAATTTTTATATTGAAAAAGAAAAATAGTTATTTTACTCAAACATTAGACCGGAAAGTAATAATTTAAAAAATAAGGAAGTGACATGTGAGGCTCCCCTCTGCTCCTCTTCTCCATCACAGATATTTTGGAATCCCAAGGTATCCCTCGTACCTCTTGATATTAATGTCTTTGCATTTTTCACTTAAATTTCTTAGCAAATATTAATGGCAGAAACCAAAAACTAAATTCATGAATATCAAGAGCACCACCTTCTTTTTGTCCATATTGCACTTTCATTTCAAACTATGCACTGTGAAGAGATGTTTTTTCCCAGGTAGAAAAGGTTGTTCCCCTTTCCTGGTATTTTACTGGGCTTGGGCTGTGGAACTTTCTTCATGTCCGCCCTTCTTTTAAGTCATTTTAAGTAGACTTGCTATCACTTAAACCTCATGTCAAGCAATCCAGTTAGGCAACCTAGGTTCTTGCTGGAAGAATGCCAAGTCTCAAGGGTGTGAGCAGCAGAAAAAGTGTGATGCTAGAGAACGTCTGTCCTTGACTAATCGTAGAGGGTTGGGCAGTTGGGCAGCTCCACAGTCAATGTTCTGGCTCTTAAGTCATTGGAGCGTGGGCATCAGTTAAGTAGTGGGTTTTTTTTATAAAGAATCCTTACTCCTCAACAGGTCCAAAAGTTTTTGTGTTTCTTTTTATCCATAAAGTCTTTATTCAGGTTTGATTAGTATAGGTTACATTACTAGCCTCCCTTAATGGGACCACCTGACCCACTCCTTTCTGCCAGACTCAGTTTGAATTGTGTTTCAAACTTTGAAAGTAGAGCTATTTAATTTTAAAGTTAAATCTCATAAAAGGTGTCTGCATCACCATTTCTAGCCTCCACATATAGCTATTAACTCTGATAGCAGAAAATTCTGTTGACTTTTTCTCACCCGTCTCAAATGCCTTCAATGAAATTGAATGTGGTGTGATGTTCCATGTGTTAAAATAGGTTTAGAACATTATTTCCATTGTTATCACTTATACGCTTGTTTTACTCCCTTTAATATTGTTTTATTGGATTTCTTTTTCACTATTTGGACTCTGAAATTTGTGATTACAATCACTTGGTTGTCATAGCTGAAAGATTTCTGGTGGCTTAATGGTCGCAATGGCCACCAGCACTTGATGTGGTGTGGGTATTTGTATAGAAAGGCACTGTGTGCTCGGGTAAAGTCCCAGACCTTGGCAGGAAGAGTCAGCTTGTGACCTTGTATGTCTATCACTTGAGTGCATTTCTATTGTAATACAGATGTTGATTTGCATCAGCATTATAAAAGGGCACTTCTGTGGCTCATTTATTTAAAAAAAAAATTATGAGTAAGTCTTGAATTAATCTTGGCCTTGTTTCCAAATCCTGTCTTCCATTTCCCTGTTCTCCACTTCCTGACCACTTAAGGAAAGCTCCCAACCCTTTGAAGAAAGTGTAATGAGCTGTCATTTTATCAGGTTTACAAATTAAGTGCTTGGTTTTTAATGTATCCTCTACTGTTTTGATTTTCAAATTTTCTTAATTCACTCTCTGAAGATGTGCCTTTTATTGGGTAATGTTAATTCACGAATGTAGTAATGCTATTTCACAGCTGTAATAATGTTACATGACCACGAGCGCAGCACTCTAACATGAGTGATGGGAAAGGAAAGTAGTTTTCAGAGCTCATGGCGCTGATTGCACAGTCCCGCTGGCTTTTGATGGTGCTATGTCGAAGCGAAGGGCACTTCTTTGAAGGCTACTTTCAGAACTTGTCTTTGTATTTTCTCTAATCTACAAATGCAATTATGTCCCTTTGGAGGCCAGGGTACCACATGTCACAGGCAGCCTTACATGTGTGCCGTGAGAAGGTTCAGAGACTGTTAACAAAAAGGAAAGTCTATGGGAAATAGAAATTTTGTTTTTTAAATGTAATCCCCAAGATTTTCTCTAAGACATAAATTGTTGTTTTGTATTTTGTAACTAAAAAGCAGCTATTAGTACATTTCTGAGATATAGCAGGAGACCAAAATATGTTTGGAAAGAGAATAAATATATGAAGAGAAACTGGTTGTTTTATTTTCAATGTGCTGAATATATTAGACTACTATTTATTTTGTGAGTAGATGTGATAAAGTAAATATTCAGGTGTTTAGTGTATGACTAAGAGTGGGATATAGATTTCTTTGGGTTATTAAATCCATCATGTCTTTTACATAATGGACAAATCAAGTTTAAAAAGAAAAAAACAACTTTTACTTAGCTTAGCTTGTTTTCTGGTGCTGTTGACCTGCAAGAGAATATACTTTTGCATATACAGGTAAAAGTTTTGCAATTTATGTATACAAAAAAATTGTAGGCATTAAAAATATTTTATTGATAATTTTACTGGTTTGCATTTATTGATTGAACTTTGAGCTTTTCCTTATCTCCTCACACTGACATTTTTCCAGCTAGAAGCCTCAGCGGGCTCGTCAGACTTCATGCTCTCCCCACGCAGCTCTGTCTGCCCAGCCCCTTCCATGACATCGCTCCTCTCACAGGTAAGGGAACAGTGCTGCTCTCAGACAGCCCAGTTGGATGAGCTGTTCGGTAGTGAGAGTGAGAGACACGAGCGTTTCTCAGAGGCATATTCACAGCAAAGGGAAGGTAGCAGAACTGCGCACACAGGGACGTCAGCTCATGGGAAACGGGACTAAACGGAATTAGAGTACTTTTTTGGCAGACTCCTCCCCACCCCGCCAAAAAAGAGAAAAACCTATGCATGTTTTTTTGTAATGTGTGTTTTCCCCTCCTTGCCAGGAATTTTGGAAGACCCCTTGTTAGCTCCTCTCCAACTGAGCAGATCCTGATCCCGTTTAATAAAGAGCCCAGGGGCTGAGAGGATGAGTCCTTGGGGCCTCTACGAGCAGTGGCACAGCCATACAGCCACAGAATAGCGGTAAGCTGCTGGAACGTGACGAGTCTAAGGGCTGTAAGGAACGGGTGCTGGGGCCTGTATTCTGAAATCAGTTCCATTCTGTCTCTGAGCTCCAGCCCTCCTCCAGGGGGCTTGTTAGGAAGGCCCTGAAACGCAGACACCTAATGACATAGGTCTTAGGTGCCTGTCCTTGGTTTCATTAGCTCAAAACTATACTACTGAGGGCTGAGCAGAAGCTGTTTGTTTCTGCCTATGCCGCCCTTTTCAGCAGTACTAGCTGTGAAAGACTCGAGCAATCCCTTGGCCTTTTAGGTGAGGGAGATATTTTTGTGGGTATTTTTTGTTGTTAGATTTTTGCTGTTGAGTGCATGTGCTTGCTAGAGAGACAGAAAGCAATAAATCACCCCCCAGGGGGCAATGAACATGCTGGAATCCCTTCTCCACTCTTCTCTCAAGATTTTGGGTATGCGCACACATGCACCTAGCATGAGTTTTAAACCGCCAAGTCCTTGACTCAGACTGCAGTCAACTACGTGGGAGTCCAGCAACATAACTGTTAGACCGTCTGCCGATCCCGGGTGAAGGAGATGTTTAGACAGCAAGACCTTGGATACCCCAGGCTGTCTTGTTTGGTATTTATTTATTTATAAATTTATGAGAGGTTTTTGCTATAGGGTGCGTGCACTCACCGGAAAGACAAAGTGAGAAATCACTCTCCCGGGGGGATGGCTACACTGCAATCCCTTCTCCTCCATTCTCCTCTTGGGATCTTGGAGGCACACGCACCCAGAGTGAGTTTAAGCCACCGGGTCTGGGACTCGAAGTTGACTACATGGGAATCCAGTGACATAGCCATTACACTAACTGCTGGCCCCTTGTTTGACTCTTTAACGTGGCATGTAAAGGAAAAGGCCTGGTCTTAATCTTTGCTTTGCAGTTCAGACCAGGCTGTGTTGGCAAGATGTATAAGCCTCTCAACCTCATTTTTGCTATTTTTTAAAGATAAGGCTAATACCTACTTTAGAAGGTGATTATGAGGATTAAATAATGTGTATTTTAATGTCCAGGTCCCGTATTTAAATGAAGTCTTTCCCTGATGCTTTGAAGCCTTAGTAATGACTATAAAAAGACCACAGGGAGAAACCACCCCCAAAGAACTGGCTTGAAATTGCCGTAATGTCTAGTCCTTTGGTAGTAGTGGGTTGTGTGGAAAGTCAGGACACATTTTTGCATAGGAAAACAGAAAAATACATCATGACTTTCCTGACAACGTATTTTTTTCCCATCTGGATCCTGGCACCTGTTAAAGGTATTACTTGTGAACTATAAAGAGCTCTGGTGAATTCCTGTCCTTGGGGACACAGGACAGGGGACAGGTGGCACTAGGGATCTTAACTATTAATGCCAGACTTAGAGACTAACAGAAGGGATACAGTCATCTCCCATCCATCCCGACTACCTCCACCTCCTCCATCTCCCTGTTACAAGCTAACAGAATACCAAGCCTTCATCTTTAAAAATGTGATAACTTTTACATAAAATATGACAAAATAATGTGCAATTTACTTTATGCGAAACCAACATCAGGAACTGTAAAGCTGGTCGGGTGAGCTTCAAAGCTGCATTACTTCACCAGGATCGTCCTTGCTTATCTCCACTGGGGTCTGGGGGGAGAAAAGCATGTCAGGGGGGGCTGATGGTTTCCAGGGTGTAAAGCCAAGGCATTTGCCCTCTTTGCCAAGGGCTGGCAGGGATGGCTATGACCAGTGTCGTCTGACCTAATGCCTGTGATCCTCATGCCACAGAAAAATACATCATGACTTTCCTGACAACGTATTTTTTTCCCATCTGGATCCTGGCACCTGTTAAAGGTATTACTTGTGAACTATAAAGAGCTCTGGTGAATTCCTGTCCTTGGGGACACAGGACAGGGGACAGGTGGCACTAGGGATCTTAACTATTAATGCCAGACTTAGAGACTAACAGAAGGGATACAGTCATCTCCCATCCATCCCGACTACCTCCACCTCCTCCATCTCCCTGTTACAAGCTAACAGAATACCAAGCCTTCATCTTTAAAAATGTGATAACTTTTACATAAAATATGACAAAATAATGTGCAATTTACTTTATGCGAAACCAACATCAGGAACTGTAAAGCTGGTCGGGTGAGCTTCAAAGCTGCATTACTTCACCAGGATCGTCCTTGCTTATCTCCACTGGGGTCTGGGGGGAGAAAAGCATGTCAGGGGGGGCTGATGGTTTCCAGGGTGTAAAGCCAAGGCATTTGCCCTCTTTGCCAAGGGCTGGCAGGGATGGCTATGACCAGTGTCGTCTGACCTAATGCCTGTGATCCTCATGCCACAGGGCTTAGCAGCATGAGGGTTGATGATAGAGAAAAAAGACACCTCCCACCAGGAGCCTTGCATAGATGCGTTGACTGGAGGAAGGGATGAGTTTGAGGTTGCTGAAGTGGGCTGACAGGAAATGGTACCAAAGGCTGAGCATATAAAACATGCAGTTAGCACCACAGACTACGCCCAAGTCAGCTTTGAGTCTGGGCTTGAAATGTTCTTTCCCTCCAAACTGAAGAAGAATAGGTCACTCTCCCAACTCTTACGAATAATAACAGCAGATGTAACTAAGACATGATAACTGTTTTAGAGTGGTAAAAAGTTCCTGAAGTTAGGGTCGGATTTTCAAATCTAGTTTGTTTCTCTGGGGAGAACAACACATTTCAAGGCAGGCGGAGTGAACCAAGTTGAAGGTGTACTCACCCCTCCTGGGGGATACTTATATCCCTTCCACATCGTTCCTGCAATGAGAAGCATCCACAAGACAACGATCATTGTGGGCTGCTTGCTTGTCAGGCGGTGTGCACAGACGGAGATGGGTGGTTCTGGAAGGCGTGGGGTTCTAGTCTCTGAGTCCTAGGAACTGGGCTTCTTCATTAGAGACCAGATGGAGGAGGGCCCAGCATGGCAGTTCCTGGCTGAAAGCCTCCGTGGTCTAGTCTGAGCTGCAGTGGCTCCCCATGGCCTTTTGCAGAGCTCAGACACCAATTGTGACATCAGCCCCTGTGACCTTAGGGGTCCAGTCAGCGTGGGCAGCTGTGAGAGAAGTGGCCAGCAACCAGGTGCCATGGGACTGATGAAAACTGATCCAAAAGGCCCTTGTCTGTTAGGACCTAACTGGTCTCACACCTGTATTAACTTGTCACTTGTAAAATATTGAACTGTTTTGTTTTTTTAGTGCAATGTTTAGATGCAAACAACAATGCTATGCAAAAAAAACAAAACACACTTTGGATTATGTGGAGAATTCACTGGCTAGTTAGGCTATAAGCAATGAACTCTACATGCTATAAGACTGCTCAAAGAAAAAAAACTTGCGGTTTGTAAAATAGCATAGTTAACCCCCCACTCGGGAGGGTGAGGCTCCTCACAATCTCCCCGAGAAAGGAAGACTGTCACTGTCCCTTACACTCAGTTCACAATTGGAGAAACCAAGCCACCGGATAGCTTGAGGCTCTGTCAGGCTCACACGGGGGGGTTGGGGGGGGTGGCTCAGCGGAAAAGTATACACAGTTCTCTCTATCTCCCCACCCTCACGAAGGCCTGACTGCTTTGGGCTTTCGCTCTCACAGAAGTCCTGGGGCATGTGCAGAAGAGAGAGACCAACCACCGTGACTTGCTCTTCGTATACCTGTGGCTGCAGCTTGACAGCCCTGCCTTCTGGAACAGCTTCCCAAATGGCCCGCTCCCGTAAGAGTCAAGTTGCTTGAACAATGAGAACAGCTCTGGAAAGAACCCAAGCCTGAACGGAATGGAGGGTGATGCCGGAAAGCCAGGAGGTGGTGTGCTGAAAGGGATGCTGCGTGAATGCTTCCCGGAGGCAGGCTGGTCTAGGGGGCGCGTCGGCCCGTGAAGGCCGAAGATCCACGCTTACATCCCACCTCCATCAACAGCCTAGTTTGCGTGGCCTTTGATAAACAGGCAAGGTCACTGTCACCAGTAAACCATGTTGACCAGTTCATTCTTCTGCCTGGTTGTTTTTATTTTACTTAATGGTAACTTCCAACTTCCAAGCTTTCCATTTTAAGTGCACAAATTCCCAAATGTAATTTTCACCAAAACAGTATGATACTGAGATATCTTTTTTGAGAGAGAGAGAGTGAGATTTTTGCTATAGGGCATATATGTTTGCTGGAAAGACAAAGAGACAGAAAGCAAGAAATCGCCCCCAGGGGAGATGGCCACACTGCAATTCCTTCTCCTTCATTTTCCTCTTGGAATTTTGGACACACATAAATATGGTGCCCAGTGTGAGGTTTAAACCACTGGGGCCGGGACTTGAACAATGGTCAACTATGTGGGAGTCCAGCCATGTAACTGTTATGCCACTTGCTGGTCTCAATACTGAGATAACTTAAACCGTAGAAAAAAACTGAGTTTCAGAGAAATTAAAACTTTCCCAAGGTCACAAACTAGAAAGTTGTAAAGTTAGTACTTGAGCTGAAGTCTATGTTAACTCTGGTTTCAGGATCTGTCAAAAGTGACGTTAAAAATGCTGGTCCAGGGATTTCTCGCTTTCTGTCTCTCTGTCTCTCCAGCGAGTGCACATGCCCTTTAGCAAAAATCTCTCTTAAAAAAAAAAAAAAAGCTGGTCCTGGGGTCAGCAGGTGGTGTGCCAGTTACATCAGTGGACTCCCCATGGCTGACACTGGTTCAAGTCCCAGACCTGATGGCTTGAAAACCATGCCGGGCACATGTGTGTGTGTGCCCCAGATCCTGGGAGGAGAATGGAGAAGAAGGGATTGCAGCAAGGCCATCTTCCCTGGAGGGGAAGGAGTGATTTCTCATTTTTCCTCCCACTAGCTCTGGTGAATGCATGCACACTAAGACAAAAATCTCTAAAAATATATATTTTTAAATGCTGATCTTGGGGGCCAGCTGATGGCATGGTGGTTAAGGCAACTGGATCCCACATGACTGACCACCAGTTCAAATCCTGGACTAGGGCTTGAAGAAAACACGCCAGGCATGTGTGCCCAGAATCCTGAAAGGAGGGAGAAATGGTTGAGACGGGCTTGCAACATGCCTAGTCTCCATAGGGGTATAGGCTTTTGGGAGCAAAAGAAAAATATTGGTCTTGGGGGCTTCACAGTGCAGATGAAAAGCTGTATATTTCTGCAGTACAGAAATGTCATTGTTCTACTGGTGGCTCAGGCAGTGGGGGCACTGCTCTGTGATGCTGTAGGCTGTACGGGAAGGCTCCAGGTTCATGTCCTGGGTCTACCTGAACACAGCAGGCATGCCCACAACCTGGGCTGGATGGCGGGCTGGCGGGGAGGGTCACAGCAGGAAGATTCTCTTGATGCCTGTCTCTTTTGCCCTTTCTCTCATAAAGGAAATATGAAACTAAAAATGCTGGCCATATATACATATATATGTAATGTGTGTGTGTGT
>NW_006159538.1:268050-294281 GCF_000334495.1 Tupaia belangeri chinensis
CTGTATTATACTATGTGGTAGGGGACAGTGAATTAATGGATGGAAACAGTCTTCAAAAGGAATACGTCGAAGGGGGCTACCAGGTGGCATAGTGGCTAAGGCATTGGACTCCCATGTGACCAACCACAATTTGAATCCCAGACCCAGCAGCTTGAAAGTCATGCCGGGGCACATGTGTGTGTGTGCCCAAAATCCTGGGAGGAGAATGGAGGAGAGGGGATTGTGGCAAGGCTAGTCTCCCCCTCGTTTTCTGTCTCTCTGGTGAGCTTACCTGCCCTATAGCAAAAACCTCTCAAAAAAAAAAGAATACGTAGGAGACATGGTTATTAACAGATCTTTGGCCTCCTGTCCTCAGCACTACTCCCCAAATCCTCTTTCCCCACTGTAAACCTCAAACCATTTCCCCTTCTGCAGTTTATTATATTTTCCAGAGGAATAAGAACTCCAGAGATTTCAGCGTGCCTACCTAGTTTTCTGGAAATGGAGGCGTCCAGGCCAGCAGACCTGACCCCCCACTCACAGTGGCCGATCTTCATCCAGAGCCCGGCTCCTCACTCGTGCCTTGCCCTCCTGGAGAGACCACCATTCGTTCCACTTCAGGGCTGGCGGCTGAGTCAAAAGAAGCATGAAGGCAGAGGAGGCGTGACTCGTTAGCCCGTGGGGACCTGCCTCTGAGCGCTGCGACTCCAGGGGCAGCTGAAGGTCCCACCAAGCCTCACATCCCCTTCCTGGGGGCCCCAGATCCGAAAGCCAGGCGCTGTCTCCAGCAGGCCCCTTGTAAGTTCCACTGTGCCTTGAGACAAGTGAAATTACTTATTAAAGGGAGAAAAGAAAAGAACAGAGACTTAGAAGGATTTGCCAACAGGATGGAAAGCAGCCTGGGAAACTCAGGGTGTTCCCATCACATCCTCACCTCAATTAATGATGGGTACTCCAGTATCGGTACCCTCGAATGGGGGCCCCGGCGAGGAGGGCGAGCCAGACCCAGGGCTGACTACCAGGGATTTATAGGCAAGGCCATTACTTACCGTCAGCTCTGGAAACGTGCCCAGGTAACATGCGAGTCCAACAAAAAGCATCCAGCCCAGCACGATCATGACTAAAAGCAAAATAATGTCTAATATAATTGCACAGAGACTATGTTATTCACCAAGATCTTAGCACAGGAGTGTGCTCATGAACCCGAGTTGGTAGAGATCTCGCATGTCAGTTCCATTCCTTGCCTCCAAGGGATCTGCGATTCTCTAGTGGACGAGCTGAGTCTCATAGGGCATTGTGACATCATTGGGCATGCGGCCTAGACTCAACACTTCAGAGATACGAGCCGAGCCCCCAGACCAGGAGCTGGGCAGCGCGTAAGCTCTTTGTGTAAGTAGTTACCTCATTGATGCTGGGAGGTAGTTCCTATCGTTAACCTCACTTCACTAATGAGAGAACCAAGGCTTAGACAGCCTAGGCGGCACTAAGGCGCAGGGCTGACGCTGCTGATCAGGCCAAACCCCAGCTGCCTGTTAAGAATTTGGGCTCTTGGGACCAGCAGTTAAGGTAATGGCTATGTTGCTGGACTTCCACGTAGTTGACTGCGGTTCGCAACCCGGACCCGGTGGCTTAAAACTCTTGCCGGGCACATGTGCATGCATGCCCAAGATCCCGAGAGGAGAATGGAGAAGGGATTGCGGCGTGGCCATCCCCCCTGGGGGGTGATTTCTCACTTTCTGTCTCTCTGTCTCTCTGTCTGGTGAGTGCATGTGTCCTATAGCAAAAACCTCTAAAAATAATAATAATAATTTGGGCTCTGTGAGAGGAAAATGGAGAAGGGATTGTGGCATGGCCATGCCTCCTGGGGAGTGATTTCTTGCTTTCTGCCTCTGTCTTTCTGGTGAGCGCATGTGCTCTATAGCAAAAACTTCTTCAAAAAAAAAAAATAAAGAAAAATCTGGGTTTTTACAGGATCAGCTGCCAGCGTAGCAGTTATGTCTGTCACTGGACTCCCACATGGCTTATCATGGTTCAAATCCCAGAACCAGTGGCTTGAAAATCATGCTGGGCATATGTGCGTGCATGTCCAAGATCCCGAGATGAGAATGAAGGAGAAGGGATTGCAGTGTGGCCATCCTCCTAGGGAATGATTTCTCACTTTCCCTCTCAGCCTCTCCAGCAAGCGCATGTGCCCTAAGCCAAAAACCTCTTAAAAAAAAGAAAAAGAAAAGAATTTGAGCTCTTCAGATAGAAACAAGGTTCTGGAAAGGTGTATTACTAGGCCCATGACAGTTGGGAATAAACAAACTGAATTTTAGGAACAGGAGCACTTTCTATTCCGTCTCTGCACCACCTAGCTTCCCATCTTGAAGGCTTTCTGGTCACCATTTTATACCCATGCTCTTAAACACCTTATTATTTTTTTAACAATATTTTAAATGTGTATTTTATTTCATAAGAGCATAAGAGAGCTTACGTGCATGTTGATGAACATGAGATAAAAAACGAGAGGGAAGGAGAGAGACACCCGTGCACAGAGCTCGGCACCCTGGCAGGGTCCCTTCACACTGTGTATACACACACACACACACACACACACATACACATATATATATATAAATTCTATTTTTGTCTTGCCTTTTTTTATTAAAAATTATTTAATTTTATTATTACTGTTTTTAAAAAGTAATTGTTTATTTAGGGCCAGCATGATGGTTAAGGCACTGCACTCCCATGTGGCTGACTACAGTTCAGGTTCTGTACCTGGCAGCTTGAAACTCACACCGGGTGCATGTGCCCAGAATCCCAGGAGAGCAGAGAAGGGATTCTGGTGTGGCCATCCCTCCTAGGGGGTGATTTCTCCCTGTCTCTCTGTCTCTCTGATGAGCACATATGCCCTATAGCAAAAATCTCTCAGAAAAATATTTCATTTTATTATTTTTTTTAATTTGATTGGAGAGAGGCCGAGAGAGGAAGGGGAAGTGAAAGCAAGCCACCAAAACCAGGATTCAAACTATGGTCAGCCACGTGGGAGTCCAGTACCTTAACCACCACGCCACTTGCTGGCCTCTCCATATATTATTTTTACATCCTATTTATTTTCATTACTTTTAAATTATGAAAATAGTAGGAAAATGTGCAACTATCCAAAGGTGTATTAAAGAAAACGTAACATCCTCCATCCCTCTCCTCAAGTCTCAACCCCATGTTATAATCAGTACTACCAGCCTGACACATACCGGGCTGCCAAGGACCTCTCCATCTTGCAAACATCGATACGCACATAGAAGAACACGGAGGGTTCCCCCTGAGTACGTAGAAGGACACGGAGGGTTCCCCCTGAGTACGTAGAAGGACACGGAGGGTTCCCCCTGAGTGCTGTTTTACATAGCGGTGATCATACTGCACATGGCACTATGCAACTGGCTTTTGTCCTGCAACAGTACGTCATGAACACACGGTCAGCTGACAAAAAGTCCCCTCAAGGGACCAGCAGTTAGCGTAATGGCATGTCGCTGGAGTCCCATGTAGTTGACAGTGTCAAGTCCCCGACCCGGTGGCTTAAACTCACGCCGGGTGCGTGTGCGTGCGTGCCCAAGATCCCAAGAGGAGAATGGAGGAGAAGGGATTGCGGTGTGGCCAGCCCCCCTGGGGGGTGATTTCTCGCCTTCTGTCTCTCTGTCTCTCTCTGTCTTTCTGGCAAGCACATGCGCCCTATAACAAAAACCTCTCAAAAAAATTTAAAAAGTCTCCTCCATTCATTTGTTCATTTAATAATAAACTTTATTGAGGTATAATTTACACATGGTAAAATGCTTTCTTTCACAGACAGCTAAATTTGAAAATGTGTTTATCTTGGAACTACCACCACAATATAGAAAAAATTTGGATTATCTCCAAAAGTTCCCCTTTGCTTCTTTGCAGTTAATCCCCTCCCCAACCCCTTGGTTCCTGGAAACCTCTCCTGTGATTTCACATTTTTCAGAACTTCCTATAAATGGAATCATAAGCTTTTTCATGTTTCTCCTACAGCAGTTCATTCTGTTTTATTGAAAAGCATTCCACTGTACAGACACACCAGCGTACCAGTTCAGCTGCTGAAGGATATATGCAGTTTCCGGTTTGAGGCTATTATGAATAATGATACTGTGAATACCTGTGAACAGTATTTTGTGCGAACATAGTTTTAATTTGCCTAGAGGTAATACTCATAGGGTAACTGCTGGGTCATATGGTGAGTACCTGTTTAAAATCTTTCTCTTCGGGGGGCCGGCAGGTGGCATGGTGGCTAACCGTTGGACTCCCACATGGCTGACCGTGGTTCTCCCAGATGTGGCAGTTTGCTTTCTCACTCTCTCTTTCTCTTGTCAGATTATAAATAAATAAATTTAAAACTTCTCTTTGGAGCCAGCAGATGGTATAGTGGTTATGTCGCTGGCTTATCATGTAGTGGACCATGGTTCGAGTCCCAGGCCTGGTGGCTTAAAACAGGCTGGGCACATGTGAGTACGTACCCAAGATCCCCAGAGGAGAATGTTCCCTAGAGATTTTTGCTATAGGGTGCTTGCACTTGCCGGAAAGACAGAGAGAGATGGAGAGACAGAAGGTGAGAAATCACCCCCCGGGGGGATGGCCACGCCGCAATCCCGTCTCCTCCATTCTCCTCTCGGGATCTTGGGCATGCACACACATGCACCTGGCGTGAATTTAAGCCAACGAGTCTGGGACTCGAATTGTGCTTGACTACATGGAAGTTCAGCGACATAGCCATTATGCCAACTGCTGGTCCCAGAGCAAAAATCTCAATTTTTTTGGTTTCTCTTTATCACTAGCTTCAGCCATTGTATTTTGGTGTATCAGTGTGTTATTTTCTTTTCTTTCTTTCTTTCTTTTTTTTTTTTTTTTTTTTTGTGAGGTTTTTTTTTTAGGGAGGGTGCCTAGAAAGAAAGAGAGAGACAGAGAGACAGAAAGCGAAAAATCACCCCCCAGGAGGATGGCCATGCCACAATCCTTTCTCCTCCATTCTCCTCTCTGGATATTGGGCACGCATGCACACGCACCCGGTGTGAGTTTAAGCCAATGGGTCCGGGACTCGAACTGCAGTTGACTACATGGGAGTCCAGAGACATAGCCATTACGCTAACTGCTGGTCCCCATGTGTGATATTTTCTAAATGTTTCCTCTACCTAGGGTTCAATGAGTTTCTTGGATCTCTGAGTTTATATTTTTAATCAAATTGGAAAAAATATTTTGCTGTTATTTCTTCCTTTTATTTTTATTACTTACTTATTTTGCTATAGGGCAAGTGTACTTGCCAGATAGAGAAAGAGACAGAAAAAGAGAGGGAAAGTGAGAAATCACCCTCTACTGAGGATGGCCATGCCACAATCCCTTCTTCATTCTCTTGGAATTTTGGGCACACCCACATATGTGCCCGGCATGTTTCAAGCCACTGGGTACAGAACGTGAACCATGGCTGTGCATGTGGGAGTCCAGTACCTTAACCACTACATGCTGGCCCTAGTTTTGTAGCCTTTTTCTCCTTCCTAAAGCTACCACTATTTTTTTTTTCTAGAGATATTTTTGCTATAGGGTGTATGTGCTCACTGGAGAGACAGAGATAGAAAATAAGAAATCACTCCCCAGGGGGTTCGGCCATGCTCCAATCCCTTCTCCTCCATTCACCTCTTGGGACTTTGGACACTCATGCAAATGCACCCAGCATGAGTTTAAGCTACCAGGTCCGAGATTTGAACCATGGTCCACTGTGTAGGAGTCCAAGGACACAACCATTACACCATCTGTTGGTCTCTCAAAGCTATCACTAATATATCTCTTATTCAACAAAATCTCAGAAACAACAAAATAGGTAATATAAACCTAAATCTAAGGTAGTGGGACCAGCAGTTAGCGTAATGGCTATGTCACTGGACCCGGTGGCTTAAACTCACGCCGGGTGCATGTGCGTGTGTGCGTGCGTACGTGCCCAAGATCCCAAGAGGAGAATGGAGGAGAAGGGATTGTGGCGTGGCCATCCCCTCTGGGGGGTGATTTCTCACTTTCTGTCTCTCTGTCTCTCTCTGTCTGCCTGGCGAGCATACACACCCTATAACAAAACCCTCTCCAAAAAAAAAAACTGAGGTAGTAATTCTATCCAGGTCAACAGGTTTTGTGAAGATTAACTGAGATTGTGGCCAGCCCGTGCGTGGCCTGGCTGGATCCCACATGGTCAACTGTGCAGTTGGAGCCCAGGACCTAGTGGCTTGAAAAACATGCCAGGCACATGCGCATGTGTGCCTCAAACCCAGAAAGTTTGGAGAAATAGAGAAGACAGGATTGTAGCATGACCACACCCGGGGGGGTGCTTTCTCCCTCTCTGTTTCTCTCTGATGAGCACACATACAGGCTGGCAAACTGAAAAAAAAAAAAAAGAAAGAAAGAAAAAGATGAACTGATAAACTCTTAGCAATGTACTGCCCACACAAGAAATGCTACACACACACACACACACACACAGTTTCTAGTCATTAGCCCAGAAAAGAACTGGCAGTTGGGATGAATGGCCTTGTCCATAAAAGGCTCTTTCATAAAAGACAAGAACATTGCTCAGTCACGGCTAACTTGGTGTTAGCCGTGTTTTCCTCGATTAATGGATTTCTGGCAAGAGCTGCTATGCTACATCCTGGAGCCTCTGGAAGCTGCACAGCTTCCGAGGTTAGCTCTGACAGGGTGCAGTAATTGCCTCTATCCTTCAGCTTCTCCCAGTAACCTTCCTCCTGCCTGTCTCCGTGACCACTCTCGCCCAGGTCACCACGATCTTCATGGTGCAGAATTATTTTTTTAAAAGTTATTTTAAATTATTTAATTTTACGTATTTATTTTAATTCAATCAGAGAGGGGCAGAGAGAGAGAGGGAAAGCGAGAAAGCAAGCTACCAGGTCTGGGACCCGAACCACAGTCAGCCATGTGGGAGTCCAGCGCCCTTAACCACCATGCCACCTGCCAGCCCACAGGATTACTCTTTTATTTTTGTTTATTTATTTATTTTGGCTGTAGAGCACATGCAGTTGCTGGAGAGACAGAGAAACAGAGAAAGTGAGAAATCACCTCCCAGAGGGGGATGGGAATGCCACAATCTCTTCTCCACTCCTCCATGGATTTTGCGCATGCACACACATGCACCCAGTGTGAGTTTCAAGCCACTGGGGCCCGTGGTTTACCACAGGAGTCTGATGACTTAACCACTGTGCCACCTTCTGGCCCTCTGAATTCTTCTTTTAAAACTCAGTTCCTACCACACCTCTGTCTCACATCTGGGAACTGGCCTGACCCAGGAGGCCTTGGTGTTGTTACAAGCTGGCTCCATCCTCACAGGGAGCCAGGTTAGTCTGTGGGACATAAACAACCCCACAAAACACCCACATCAGACAAGGTCACGCAGACCATGAAAGTGAGACAAAACCAGGCCACTGTGCAACCCATGCAATACCAAACGCCCTTCTCTCTCTAATGCAATTGAGGGCGACCTCTTTAGTGTGACCCTCCCTCCTCCCTCTGCTTCATCCCTCTTACAGATAATATTTACTGAGATTCCCAGCGACAGAGTTGTTTGACAGAACCCAATCCAGAGTGAACCGTTGGCTCCTTGGCCCTCCCTCAACCAGCCTAATCCGAACATTATAGTAATATGTCCTAACACTTCCTTACTGAGCTGTCCCGACGTGGCTCCTGCAAGGACGACAAACCCATCTTGTTAAGTTCAGGTGTGTTCCTGAGGGCCCTGGTAGGAGGGCACGGGCGAGCTACCCTCCCCAACACCGCACCCCTCAAACTACTGTCCTACCTCCTAGTTCTATGATAAGGCTCCTCCTGACCCGGCTCCCCCTTCTGCTCCCTGAAATTCTGCGTTTGACGTTCCACTACCACCTCCTCCCTAAATTCAACTGCAAGCAATGCTCGGTCTCGGTCTTTTCCGATACTCTGAATTGCACACATCCTAGAAACTCTCTTCCAAACAACGCATTTCGCGACTACCTCCGTCACTGCTTCTATTCGAGTCCTTCCTGTTTCTTTCTAGATGTCCCCAGAGTTCCTTCTGGCTAGCTGGGTTGTGGATTTCTTGCCGCCAACGCGTTTCTGACCGCGCTCTCGCCACTGGCGGGCTCGGGGTTCCCAGTCGCGGCGGCAGCGCAGCCGAGCCTGGGGCGTTGGGCGGAGGCAGCATTCCCAGCCTGGGGAGGGGCGGGGCCCTGGAGCGCTCGGGTGGTTTGGGCCTCGGCGGCCTCCGTCCTAGAGCGGGCCCGGAAGAAGGTCCGGGAGCTGCGGTCGCGGAACCTTGCTGCAAGACCGGGTTAGAGATGGAATTTGACAGCGAGGGTCTGAGGCGGCCGCAGCCGAGCCTGGGGCGTTGGGCGGAGGCAGCATTCCCAGCCTGGGGAGGGGCGGGGCCCTGGAGCGCTCGGGTGGTTTGGGCCTCGGCGGCCTCCGTCCTAGAGCGGGCCCGGAAGAAGGTCCGGGAGCTGCGGTCGCGGAACCTTGCTGCAAGACCGGGTTAGAGATGGAATTTGACAGCGAGGGTCTGAGGCGGCTGCTCAGCAAGGTGCGGACAGTTTGCCGGGCCGGGCCGGGGTGGGGTTGGGGTCCCCGGATCTGGGGAGTACCTCTGCCCCTGGCCGGGCTGTCTCCGCGTTTCCCAGGTGGTCGTGGGGCGTAGAGCGGAGGCGGGCTGGGCTGTTCTGTAGCGGGGGTGAGCAGCAGGCTCCGCGAAGAGCAGCAGGCTCAGCGAGGCAGTGGGACGCGGAGGCCACCTCCCTGCGCAGGCCTGCCCCTCCCTGCACCTGCTAGGTCCCCAGCCTCCACCCGGTGCGAGTCCTCACGCCGCCAGCCTCCCTGGCCTCACGTAGCTCCCAGCGCACGCAGTCCCTGCAGCCACGCCTCTGCTCAATTCCCCATTTCCCCCTCCCGTTCTCGGTAAGACTCAACTCATGGTCACCACCTGAAACCTGGAGTCCTTCCCCCCCAGCTCTTTACCTTTTTCCAAAAAATCGATGATCTCATTGTGGAGTAACTATTTATGTGCAAACTTTATGTCTGCTGGGAACCGCATCGACGCGAGCCTGATCTGCATGTCCTGCGCCTGCACTGTGCCCGACAGCTGATAGGTTCTAAATATGCGGATGGATGAAAGACCTGAGTAGACTGAGACACGCAGACAGGGCCTGAAGGCCCAGGAGAGATTTTTTAACAAAAATTTTGGGGGGGAGCAGATGGTGTAATGGCTATGTCATTGGACTCCCATGTAGTCGACCGCGGTTCGAATCCCTGACCCGGTGTCTTAAATTCACGCCTGGCATATGTGCGTGTGTGCGTATGTGCCCAAGATCCCGAGAGGAGAATGGAGAAGGGATTGTGGTGTGGCTGTCTTCCCTGGGGGGGCGGGGGGGGATTTCTCGCTTTCTATCTCTCTTTCTGGTGAGTGCACGCGCCCTATTGCAAAATCCTCTCCAATAAAAAAAGGTTGTTTTTTTGTTTTAATTTGTGAGAGAGGAGTGGGGAGGCAGGAAGAGGAGAGGGAGAGAGAGAAAGACTCCGGGTGGATAGCCACACCGCAGTCCCTTCAACATCTCTCACTTTCCGGATCCTGGGCACACACGCCCAGGGTCCTTGACTCCAGGACTCCAGCCGTGCAGTTGGCGTGCAGCTGCCCGTGTGGGATCCAGCTGCCTTAATCACCACGCCTCTGGCTGGCTCAGGAGAGCTCTTTTTGATGTTGCAATGTTGACGTGCGGGAGGGCTGACTCAGAAGTCTGACCTGCATTTCTGGGGCCTAAGGAGAGTTTCCAGGTCAGAAGCCACTTTAGTCAAGGCTCTCTGGTTCTCCATCAGCATTCAGCGTGAGGAAAATCCCCCTTTTCGCCAGGTTCCTAGTTACGTGATTTTTTTTTTTTTTTTTTTTGCTAGAGGGTGTGTGTGCTTACTGGAGAGAGAGTAAGTACTCCTATTGAGTACCTTCTTCACCCTGCATCCCTTCTCCTCCATTTCTCCTTTGGGAGGTTGGGCCACATATACCGGGGACTGGCATGCCCCTCATGTTGCTGGGCCCAGGACTTGAGCCATGCACTCAGCCATGTGCTATCCAGCTGCCTTAACCACCCTGCCACTGGCTGACCTTTTACATGTTTTTTTTTGTTGTTGTTGTTTGTTTGTTTTTTAGATTTACTTATTTGTTTGTTTGTTGTGATTGTTAAGCTGCCAGGTCTGAGACTTGAACCGTGGTCAGCCATGTGGGAATCTAGTACCCCAACCACCAGGCCACCTGCTGGCCCCTTACCTGATTCTTAATGCTCCTTAAGACTTCCTCATGCAGAGACCATACGCATATGCCTTTTTTTTTTTTTTAAGTTTGCTGTAGGGCACATGCACTCACCAGAGAGAGACAGAGAGAGAAGGAAAGTGAAAAATCACCTCTAGCGAGATGATCACACTGCAGTCCCTTCTCCTCATTCTCCTCTCAGGATTTTGGGTACCCACACACATGCACCTGGTGTGATTTTCAAGAACCTGCCTGAGTCCAGGACTCATCAGTCATGCGTGATCCAGTCCCCTTAACCTGCACGCCACCTACTGGCCCGGTGTAGTTATTTGAACCACCAATCTACTTTCTGTCTCTATGACTGCCGGTTCTGGATATTTCATGTAACGAAGTAACGTGTGTCCTTTTGTGTCTGATTTCTTTCACTTAGCATGATGTTTTCAGAGTTCATCCACGTCAGGGCATATACCAATAACTCATCCCTTTTTATGACTGAATAAAAGCATACCACATTTTGGGACCAGTAGATGGCATAATGGTTATGTCACTGAACTCCCACATCGTCAACCACAGTTCAAATCCCAGACCCAGCGACTTAAAACTCATGCCAGGTGTGTGTGCGTGCGTGCCCAAAATCTCAAGAGGAGAATGGAGGAGAAGGGATTGCAGTGTGGCCATCCCCCTGGGGGTTGATTTCTCACATTTTGTCTCTATCTCTCTGGTGAACATCCACTGAGATTTTTTTCTATAGGGTGTGCACACCCTATACCCTATAGAAAAAATCTCTCCCAAAAAAATGCCACTTTTTATAGATGCATTCCTCAGTTGATGGGTGTTTCAATTGTGTTCACTCTTTCATAATGCTGGTATGAACAGTTGTATACAAGTATTTTTTTTTAAGTTTTTGTCATAGGACATGTGCACTCAGAAGAGAGAGACAGAGAGACAGGGAGAGGGAAAGTGAGAAATCACCCTCCCCCTCCCAAAGGGGATGTCCATGCTGTAGTCCTTCTCCTCCATTCTCCCCTTGGGATTTTGGACTCACATGTACATGCTTCTGGCATGATTTTCAAGCCACTGTGTCCGGGACTCGAACCATAGCTGACCATGTGGAAGTTAAGTGCCTTAACCACCATGTCACCTGGTAGCCCCTATATATAAGTTTTTTGTGGACATAATGTTTTCATTTTTCTTGAATATATACCCAGTAGTGGAATTACTGGATCATATTATAAGTGTTTAATCTTCTGAAGAAGTTCCAGATTGCTTTCCAAAGTATCTTCACCACTTTGCCAATAGCAGTGACATGTGTGTGAGAGAGGGAATGAGAGTTCTGATTTCTCCACATCCTCTCTGACACCGCCCTATCACTTATGGCTTCAGGAGATATTCGGGGGCAGTTTGATTTAGTGTTCAAGGCCAGGTTTGAGCTCTAGCTTTTACTGTTCATTTGTTTTTAGAGTCTTGCTGTGTTGTAATCTGCCTGCCTAGACTCCTAGCTAGGACCACAGGGACACGCCACCACGCCTGGCTTTCAGAGACAGCGTTGCTCGATTACCTGTGCTGGCCACAAACTGCAGTCCTGCCTTAGCCTGCTGGATAGCTGAGACCACAGGCACATGCCACAGTGCCCAGGTGTTGGGGTGGGCTAGGAGTCAAACCCAGGCCTCCCATGTGGCCTCAGCCTGGTGTGTAGCAGCATCTACCTTTTTATGCTACTGGGGGTGGGTCTGGCATCACTAACTTGCTCTCTGACTAATTCTCTGTATTCATTTTCTTCTGTAAAGCAGAGCAGTTGTAAGACGTATCTCTACCTCATAGGATCGTGGTCAAGTACTGTTCATGCTAATAAAGCTTGAGTCAGGCCTAGCATATAGCAGATGTTCAGTTAAATTGTTCTGTTGTTCATAGTTTTCTTCTTCTTTTTAAACATTTATTTATTTATCTATTTATTTATTGTGATTTTTTTGGCTGCCAGATCTGGGACTTAAACTGTGGTCAGCCATGTGGGTGACCAGTGCCTCAACCACCATGCCACCTGCGGTCTTCTATAGCTTTATTCTTATTCTATTCTTATTTTTCTCTTTTCAGTATAAGTTCAGAGATCTAACTGTAGAAGAACTGAAGAATGTGAACACGTTTTTTCCGCATTTCAGATATTCCATGGACACCTATGGTAAGAATCGTATGTTTTAGTTTTTGCTGCATTATTTGACCCACTCGTTTGGTCCTAGAGAGCTACAAAATCAATTTTTTTAATTTCTTTTATCCTGATTGTAAACGCTGTGGTTTCTACTTTTTTTTTTTTTGGAGGTTTTCGCCATAGGGCATGTGTGCTCGCCAGACAGACAGAGAGAGACAGAGAGACAGAAAGCGAGAAATCATCCCCAAGGGTGGATGGCCCCGCCACAGTCCCTTCTCCTCCATTCTCCTCTCTGGATCTTGGGCATGCATGCACATGCGCCCGGCATGAGTTTTAAGGCACCGGGTCCGGGATGCGAACCGCAGTCGACTACGTGGGAGTCCAGCGACATAGCCCTTATGCTAACTGCTGGTCCCAAGCGCTTGTGGTTTCTGAGGAAATGTAAGTTGGTGCCATATTGTATTAGTTTCTATTGCTGCTGCAACAGTTTGTCATGAACTTAGTGTCTGAAAAAACCCCACAAATTTGCTATCTTACAGTTCTGTAGGCTGAAGGTCCAACACACATTTCTGTAGCTTAGAAGTCTGACTGGGCTAAAATCAGGTGTCAGTAAGTCTTTATTTTGGAGTTTCTGGGAAGAATCTGTTGCCTCATATTCATTTTCTAAAAGTCACCCGCATTGCTTGACTCCTGTTTTTCTGCCTTCAGAGTCAGCAATGCTGCATGCCTTTATCCGTTTACTATAGTTAGACCTCCTACTGACTCCAGCTGGAAAGGGTTCTCTGTTTCTCTTTGTTTTGTTTTTCGCCATAGAGCACCTGCAGTCACTGGAGAGAGAGAGAGAAAGAAGGAACGTGAGAAAGCACCCTTTGGCAGGGAGTGCCATGCTACAATGCCTTCTTCTCCATTCTCCTCTCAGGATTTTGGGCACACGTGCACATGTGCCCGGTGTGTTTTTCAAGTCACTGGGTCCAGGGCTTAAACTACATAGTTTGCCAAGTGGGATCCAGCCACCTTAACCACTACCATGCCACTGGCTGGCCCAGGTCCTCTGCTTTTAGGAACCAGTGTGACCAGATTAGGCCCATGACAATAATAGGATAATTTTTCCCATCTCAGGCTCCTTAATTTACTCACATCTTTAAAGTATCTCCACTGGGGCCAGCAGGTAGCATGGTGGTTGAGGCACTGGACTCCCATATGGCCGAATGCAGTTTGAACCCTGAACCTGGTGACTTGCTTTCTCAATTTCCCTCTCTTTCTGTCTCTCTCTCTCTGATCAAATTAAAATAATAATGAATAAAATTAAATAAATTATTTTAAAAAAAACACTACCTGTGCTGGGTTAGTTAACATATTGACAGGTTCCAAACATTAGACTATAGATATCTTTGGAGGGCCTTTGTTCGGCCTATGACATAAATGACCAATTCTAAATTATTAGTAACACACTTCAGTTATTCACTTAATAAAGAGGATCTGTTTATCTAAGAAAAATCTTATTTTGTTATCTTTCAATTTTTTTTTACTACAACCCATAGTTAGAAATACATTTTATGTCATGATCTCATATGTACATAACTAAAACACTGTGTTTACTCTGGCATTTTCTCTTCTAGTTCACCCTGCATTTAATTTAAAAACAAAAGTTTATTGAGACTCGCTAAATTGATTGTAGAGCCCACAGATTAGTCAAAACAGTTTTGGAAAAGTTATTTTTCCTACATGGATGTGTTTCCAATGGGAAATAATTTGGGTTTAAAAATGTATTTAATTCAGATTTAGATACTAGAGATCCTAAGGACATATTGACGTATTGATTGGGATTAGCCAGTTGTGTATGTGGAAGGAAATGAGTAGGTTTTAATTCATCTGCAACTGGTCTCTTAATTAGCACAGAGTTTGGTACCACATACACCTGGAATGAGGAAACTAACAGCTACTGTTTATTGAATGCCAAATATGCTTCCGAGTGTATTACTATGTTATCTTACATATTTCTACAACCAAATATGTGAGATATTATCGCCTTCACTTGACAGCTAAACTGAGACTCAGAGAATTGAAATCATCTGTTGACGATTACATAGTTCGTAGGGGATGGAGCTGGAGTTTGTTCCCATGTCTGTCTTGTACTCTGCTTGAATACTCTTTCTTTTTTCTTTTTCTTTTCTTCTTCTTCTTTTTTTTTAATTCACCATAGGGCACAGATACTCACCAGAGGGAGAGACAAAGAGAGAGAAAGTGAGAAAGTACTCCCCCTGAAGGGGATGGTCATCCACAATCCTTTCTCCTGCATTTCTCCCTCCTTTCAGGATTTTGGGCATGCATACACACCCGGCATGTTTTTTAAGTTGCCTGTTTTGGGATTCAAACCTCACAGTCATCCATGTGCGATCTAGCTACCCTAACCACTGTTACAGGCTGGCCCAAATGCTGTTTTCTCTTATACAGTGTCTCTGTTCATCATATAACTGTGGTGATGCCTTGTTGTACCAGTTCATTTTTATTCTCCTTTTGCCTTGACCAGAGGAGGCTGTGGTGCTCTTACGCCCTCAAATCGGAATAATTTGTGCAGTGAATATTCACACTTATAGTGTTTCTGGGTTATTCTGCGTCCCCAGTAACAACCCTGCCCCACTCCCACTCGATTCCATATTAGTCCCATTGTTGCCTTTCATTCATCTGTGATAGGCCCCAGTGAACTTTGTACTTACATATACTCCTTTTTTTAAACTTTATTATTTTGTTATTACTATTATTATTATTTTCCAGCTTGATCAGAGAGAGAGAAACAGAGAGAGGAAAAATGAGAAAGCAAGCCACTATTTCCAGGACTCGAACCACAGTCAGCCATGTGGGAGTCCAGCGCCTTTAACCACCAGACGACCTGCAGGCCCCATACTTGTGTACACTCTTGACCTTGGGTTTTCTGTGTCAGCCTGTGCTAGAGCTTCAATGTTTGTGTCCCTCCAAATTTGTATGTTGAAGTCCTTACCCAAAAAGTGATGGTATTAGGAGGTGGGATCTTCGGGAAGCTCTTTGGCAGAGTCCTCACGAATGGATCAGTGCTCTTATAAAAAGAGGTCTGAGAATGCTGTCTTGCCCCTTCCACTGTGTGAGAACACAAAGAAAAGATGGCCGTCTTTGAACCAGGAAGCAGGCCCTCACTAGGCATGGAGTCTGCCAGCACCTTGATGTTGAGGTTTCTCAGCTTTGAGAACTGTGTGAAATAAATTCTTGTTGTTTATAAGTCACTAGCTTGTGGTATTTTGCTACACCATCCTCAGCGGACTAGGACAGCCTGATCTCCTCATTTTCCTTTCTAATAGGCCATCAAATCTGCTTAGAATTTTTTCTTCCTCAACCCAAGTAGTGTAATTATCGAGGCACTAAAAATCTATATTCCAAGCAGTTTGATTACTTGAAAACTAAGGGAGTATTTTCAGGGTTCAGTCCTGAGATTAGAGCCTTGATTCTCCTCTAGCACATGGCTGACCACAGTTCAAATCCTTGACCTGGCGGCTTGCTTTCTCACATTCTCTCTGTCTGTCTCTCTGTGTCTCACTCTGGTCAAATTAAAAAATAATAATGATAAATAAAGGAAATCTTTTTTAAAAAAGGAAAGAAAATCATAACAAATACATAAATGTTTTTTTAGAATTATTTATTTAATTAATTAATTTATTCATTCATCTTATTTTTCAATTTGACCAGAAAGACAGAGAGAGAGAGAGAGAGAGAGAGGGGGAAAGTGAGAAAGCAAGCCACCAGGTCCGAGACTCGAACCGTGGTCAGCCATGTGGGAGTCCAGCACCCTTATCCACCATGCCATCTGTCGGCCCCACAAATACATAAATGTTTTTAAAAAGCTAACACTTTTTCTTCTGATTATTAAAGTGATTATAATGGATTTGTTACATATGATAATTTGGCGTTTCCATTATTTTATAATACTTTTTATGGTACCTTATTAAGAGTTTTTACTTATCTTAGTGATCCTATGACAACATTGTGGAGCATCTTATTTTATAAATGACAAAACTGAAGAATAAAGATGTTAAAATAACCAAAAGTTTCATGTCTCTAAGTGAGGCTATAACTTGCGGGGGGGTTGGTTTTTTGTTTAGTATTTTCTTTCTTTTTTAAAAAAATTTGTTCATTGTCATTGTTTTATTTTATTTATTTTTTTTGAAGTTGACCAGAGAGAGACAGAGAGAGAGAGAAGGAAAGTGAAAAAGCAAGCTGCCAGGTCTGGGATTCAAAACGTGGTCAGCCATGTGGGAGTCCAGCCACCATAATTACCCTGCCACTTGCCAGCCCCAGAACCTGGGATTTTAGTATCAAAGTCACATGTTCTGCCCTTACTGCTTTCTAAGTAATCTAAGAAATTGCGTTTTTTCCTTTTTTATTTTTATTTATTTTTAGAGATTTTTGCTATTGGGTGTGCATGCTTGCCATAGAAACAGAGACAAAGAGACAGAAAGCAAGAAATCACCTCCCGGGGGGGTGGCCTCACCACAATTCCTTCTCCCAAATTGCCCTCTCAGGATTTTGGGCACACACACACGTCCTGTGGTTTTAAGTTGCCTGGTCCGGAACTTGAACCACGGTTGACTACGTGGAAGTCTAGTGACATAACCATTATACCATCTGCTGGTCCCAGTAATCTAAGACATTTCTAATAAATTACTAGGTTTCTAAAAACATCTAGTTATTTCTGTATTGACGTATTGACTGACTCCTAGGTAATGGTATTTGCAGTCTCTGTGTACATGCACACACACACCTGCACTCACTCACTTTAATACAGTTCTTCCTACTTTTGATTGCACATCTTGGGGCTTTCTTTATTTTCTTCCAGTTTTTAAGGATAGTTCCCAGAAAGAGCTGCTGAATTTTACTGGCACCATTCCTGTGATGTATCAGGGTAAGTATAGATGTTGAGAAAATGTGGGCATTTTCTAAAAGAGCAGTTCGCAAGCTTGTATCGTTTATGCCATAACCCTGTCAAAGCATTTTGCTGGTATGTGATCTCTGCAGAGACTTACTGGATCGGGCAGGAGCTGTCCCAGGGCTGGATTCAGGTCAAAAAGTTCACTTCAATTTAACAAATATTAATCGTCAGCTGTATGCCCACTGCTCCAATAGATTCTGGGGTGCAGAAGAGAGCAAGACAGACATGGGCCCGCCCTAGGGGGGAGTTACCTGTTCTCCATAGCAAAGTACAGGGTTCCCCCCTCCTTCTCTATTATAGCTATGTTTTGTTCCCTCTTCCTTTCCTTCTACGTGATTTAGCATTATCCCTGTTCATAGATGAAACTGAATCTTTGTCTGAACAAGTTATTCAACTAAGACCACGCTGCTAGTGTGTGGCTGAAATGTCAAACGCTTTTTAAAAAATATTTATTCATTTACTCATTCATTAATTTTTAATTTGACCAGAGAAAGAGAGAGAGAGAGAGAGAGAAATTGAGAAAGCAAGCCACCAGGTCCAGGACTTGAACCTTGGTTAGCCATGTGGGAGTGTCCAGTACCTTGCCCACCATACCACCTGCTGGTCCCAGAATGTCAAACTCTTTTTTTATTTTTTTTAAAGTTTATTTATTCATTCATTTATTTTTAATTTGACAGCAAGAGACACAATGAGAAAGCGAGAGACAAAGAGGGGAAAGCAAGCCACCAGGTCCGGGAATCAAACCGTGGTCAGCCACGTGGGAGTGTCCAGTGCCCCAACCACCATGCCACCTGCTGGTCCCAAAATGTCAAACTCTTAAGGGGAAAGTGTTTTCATTTTTTTTTAAAGAATTATTTATTAATTTTATTTATTATTATTATTTTTTATTTGCTGTAGGGCATATGTGCTCATTAGAGAAGGAGAGAGAGAGGGAAAGCAAGTTACCAGGTCTGGGACTCAAACCATGGCCAGACATGTGGGAGTTCAGCACCCCAAACACTGTGCAACATACTGGCCCCTAAGAAGAAGTCTTAAAACACAAGACAGTGAAGCTCAAAGAAAGCAGAACATTGAGGCTGGAAAATGGCATGGTGGTTAAGAGTACTGGACTCTCACATGGCCGACTGCAGTTCAAGTCCCGGATCTGGCAACTTGCTTTCTCACTTTCCTTTCCTCTCTCTCTCTCGCTCTGGTCAAATATAAATGAATAAATGAAGTTAACTTTTTAAAAAGGCAGAACATTTTAGAGTGACCTGACAAGTTAATATAGCTAAGGGTTTGGCCAAAAAGAAAGAAAAATAAACCACTAACTTTGATACTTAACTCTTCCCATTTGTCTTGACCTACATTCTTCTATGTTCTATGTTCAGTAATAACTAACTTTCCCAGTAGGCATCATAGTAAGTTACTTTTTCTTTTAAAGAATTATTTTATTTATTTATTTATTTATTTATTTTAATTTTACCACAGAGAGACACAGAGAGAAAAAAAGTGAGAAAGTGAGCCACCAGGTTCAGGACTCGAACTGTGGTTGACCGGTCAACCGTGTGGGAGTGTTCAGTGCCTTAACCACCACACCACCTGCTGACCCCAAGTAGGTTACTTTCATAGTATGATTTCAAGAATACCGCCTTCTTCAAGAGATAGACAGCTCCATGGCTCCTGTGATCTAGCCATTTGGGGAGAAAGGAAGATGTCCCACTGATAACTGGGCCTCCAGCATCCAAAACTCGCGTGATTGAACTTCCAAGTTTGGGAAGAAACCGATCATCCACCAGATGACTAGAAATCGCTGCAGGACCACAAGAAATATGGGGAAGCAGGAAAATACCTCTCCCACAAGGGAAAAGGATAGCTCCTCTTTATCCACACACAGTTCAATGGAAATCATGGAAATGTCTGATAAAGAATTCAGAACATTCATAATGGCAAAGCTAACAGAGATGGAAGAGAAGAGAGACAAGGAACTGCTGAAGAGGAAGGAGAAAGGAGTTGAAGAGTTCCAGGAGGTAAGGAAATTCATGCAAGATCTAAAAGAGGAATTTCACACTTTACAAAAGAATCAGATGGAACTGTTAGAGATGAAGGCTATAATACAAGAAGTCAAAATCTCCCTTGAAAGTATTAAAAGCAGACTAGATCATACAGAAAATAGAATCTCTAATGTAGAAGAGAAAATGGTTGGCCTAGAAAAATCCACCGCGAAGACTGAGAAAATGGCCCAAAAATTTGAGAATAATATGCGAGAAGTACTAGATACCATCAAACGTCCAAACATCCGGATAATAGGCATCCCAGAAGGTGAAGAGACTCATAAGGGCATTGATAATCTATTCCATGAAATCTTACAAGAAAATTTTCCAAACCTGGAGAGGCACTCAAAGATTCAGTCCCAAGAAATACAGAGGACCCCAAATAGAATCAACCCAAGAAGATCTTCTCCAAGACACATTATAGCCAGATTGACCAAAACCACAGACAAAGACAAGATACTAAGACTGGCAAGAGAAAAAAGGCAAGTTACCTACAAAGGGTATCCCATCAGACTAACGGCAGACCTCTCATCGGAAACAATGAGAGCGAGGAGAGAATGGGAAAATGTATTCAAAGTATTAAGGGAAAAGCAATTTCAACCGAGAATTCTGTACCCAGCAAGGTTATCGTTCATTTGGGAAGAAAAGACACGAACTTTCCCAGATAAACAAAACCTGAAAGAATTTACCAGCACCAGACCGGATCTCCAAGAAGTTCTTAAGGGAGTGCTATGTCAGTAAAATTAAATGCAGACACACAGAAATAAGAGTTCAGAAACTAAGAAAATGGGCAACTTAATTGTAGGGCCAAAAGCTGGAGTTGAGTATTACATCCCAGATTTCAATCTGGAACATCGAACCTCAACAGATACAGAAGAAAGATTAAGTACATGAGACTGAACTGATGAAACAGTATTCTATGACTTGACTAAAATATTGCTACTTTTCTTCTAAGCTTTGTTGTCTGGTTTTAAGGATTTTTGTCCTGTCTTCAGCTATCAATAGATTCATGTTCCTACTATTTGAACAGAATACTAACCTGTTTCTAGGCTTTAAGTTTCAAAGAAATATCCTTACCAGTTCAAAACTGCTTTTCTAGAAACCATCGGCTGATCTTGCTATTGAAAGTAGTTAGATTACTTATGATATTGTGTGATCAACGAAATGTTGGGGGAAAAGGGATTGAAAACAACTGTAGACAGCAGAGATAGTGTAATAAGAGAGTGGAATAGGGCAGAGGGCTAGACATGGGGTAAAAAACATATATATGAAAGTAGAAATGGAATATTATGGATGATAACATGCATTATTAAGCCACTATGCAGTATATTCTAGATGGGAAACCACACTTAGAATGTTGTGATGATGCTCAGGGAATGAATGTAAATTAATAAAAAAAAATTTCAGAAGAAAAAAAAAAGACATAAAAAGATTTCTTGGCTTTTCTTTTCAAGCCAATAAAAAGAATACCAAGGAAACTTTGGTCCCAAAAGATTTCTCTGGAGGGTGTCTGAAAGTGCACCATTAAAAGTTCATTCTTCTTTTAAAATGAAAATAATTTCAGGAAGGATAACATTCTAAACCACCAATATACAAGATTGTGCTTATAGGAAATTCTCCATAAATATTTGTAGAATGAGTGAATTAATTTATTTGATAACTGACTGGAGGGATTAGGAATAAATGAAAAGACAGGTTATTTATGAATAAATAATATAGTCAAAAGAGGGCTGAGAAGGATCTGGGAACAAAGTAGAAAGAGAATGGTGGAGCTTGCTGTCTCCTATAAGGCGTTCAGCATTGGGCCGGCAGGCGGCATGGTGGTTAAGGGCGCTGGACTCTCAGCCGACTGATTCAAGACCTGGACTCGGTGGCTTGTTTTCTCACTCCACTCCCCACCCCTGTCCCCTCTGGTCAAATTAAAGTAAGGAAGTAATTATGTAAGTAAATAAATAAATAAATAAAGTTTAAAAAAAAGAGAAAGGGAGACCAGCAGTTAGCGTAATGGCTATGTCGTTGAACTCCCATGTAGTCGACTGCAATTCGAGTCCCAGACCCAGGGGCTTAAACTCACTCCGGGCATGTGTGCATGCATGCCCAATATCCCGAGAGGAGAATGGAGGAGAAGAGATTGCAGCGTGGCCATCCCCTGGGGGGTGATTTCTCACTTTCTGTCTCTCTGTCTCTGTCTTTCTGGCGAGTGCACACGCCCTATAGCAAAAACCTCTCAGAAAAAAAAAAAATAGAGAAAGGATTCAACATTGTACAATGGGAATAAATTGCCTCAAAGATGTCAGGAAGCTGTATTTTGTGGGGGACTTCTTTTTTTAAAAAAAGAATTATTTATTTAATTAATTTATTTTTAATTTGACCAGAGAGAGAGAGAGGGAAAGTGAGAAAGCATGCCACCAAGTCCAGGACTTGAACCATGTGGGAGTCCAGTGCCTTAACTACCATGCCACCAGCCAGCCCCATGAGGGTCCTCTCACAAAGAAGGTGCTTCTTCACGGTAGTCCCTTAGTCCGTCAGCAACTACTTAATTTGTTCCCCTCCCTGCCGCGATTACAGGGACACTCACGTGAAGTTCTGCTTCTGGGTCTTTTCCACCTTGACAGCTCCTTTGGCACTGGGTAGGCACTCCAGAAACACAGGGATTCTATCTGTTCTCTTACGTAGGAACGAAATGGAAGCTGCTACCACGGGTTCTGTGCAGATTCGGGCGAGGCCGGCAGAGCAGAGTGGGTTCTCCTTTCCTTCCTGGCTCCTCTCCTGCCACGCGCTCAGATTTTGCTGGCTGCCCAGAGAACTTTATTCAGACCTGCGCCTTATATTTTTACTCTGCAGTTATCTTGGTTAGATGGTAAAAAGAAAAGGAGGGGGATGGGCAAAGGGACTAGGGAACAGAGAAAGGGAGAAAAGCTGACGAAGGAAGTTCAATCTGAGTGATGAAGCACGGTTCTTACCGCAGTGATCAAGGGCAGGTGCACATTAGCAGAATTATGAATTAAGTGAACCACTGTGTTTTGGTTTTCAGGAAGTGTGGGGTGGTAAGGTTATCTTGGGGGCAGAAAGGTTATCTTTTTGTTGTTGTTAGTTTTTTGCCATAGGGCACATGTGCTCCCTGGAGAGAGAAAAAGAGAGGGAAAGTGAGAAATCACCTCCAGGGAGAGGGGAGAGGGGTATGGCCATGCCCTAACTCCCTCTCCTCCATTCTCCTTTCAGGATCTTTTGACACACACCCAGCATGATTTTCTTTCTTTGTGTGTTTTTTGTTTGTTTGTTTGTTTTGAGAGAGATTTTTGCTATAGGGTGCATGTGTTTACTGGAGAGACAGAGAGAGGCAGGGAGACAGAAAGCAAGAAATCACTCACAGGGGGCGGGGAGGGTGTATGTCCACGCTGCAATCCCTTTTCCTCCATTCTCCTCTCCGGATTTTGGGCATGTGTGCACATGCACCTACCGTGAGTTTCAAACGTGGGAGTCCAATGATGTAACCATTACATCATCTTCTGGTCCCCTCACAATGATATTCTAGCCACCAGGTCTGGAACTTGAACTGCTGTTGGCCATGTGGAAATCTAGCACCTTACCTACTATGCCACCTGCTGGCTCAAAGAAAGATGATCTTTTTTTTTTTAAAGAATTATTTTATTTAACTTCATTCATTCATTCATTCATTCATTCATTCATTTTAATTTGACTAGAGAGGGGCAGAGTGAGAGAGCGAGAGAGGGAAAGTGAGAAAGCAAGCTGCCAGGTCTGTGACTCAAAACTGCAGTTGGCCATGTGGGAGTCCAGCACCCTTAACCATCATGCCACTTGCTAGCCCCAAGATAATCTTAATACCGTCAGTGAGATGCCCCTCACTGGCATTCTTGCCTGTTATACAACCATTTACATCATTGATAGTTATGCTGGGGTTTTTCTCAAAATACAAGGTAAATGCTACATCCCTATACCATAAATATAATGTGTATGCTTCATTTGAAAATAATTATTTGAAAATGTGTTTATTTTTGTCTCAAATAGGTAATACCTATAACATCCCAATTTGTTTTTGGATTTTGGATTCTCACCCGTTTGCTCCCCCCATCTGCTTCTTGAAGCCAACTGCGAATATGGGGATCTCGGTTGGAAAACATGTGGATGCTCACGGCAGAATATACTTGCCCTATCTCCAGAACTGGAGCCATGTAAGATCAGTGTGGATTTTCTTCAAACATTTTTATTTTCCTGAATTGTTTATCTTTAATCCTGATGATACAAATAAGTATAATACTATGTTTTCTTTCCTTTTTCTTTTCCCCTCCCCCCTCCTACCTTCTCTTCTCCTTTTCCAAATTTGTCAGAAGGTGTATGCACTCACCAGACAGAGAGGGAGAGGGAGAAAGGACCGCTCAGTGGGGCATGGTCACACCACAACCCTTCTCCATTAGTCCATCCTGTTGGGGTCTTAGGCCTACATGCATATGTGCCTGACATGTGTTTTAAGCCAGTGGGGCCAAGATTCGAACCATGCAGTTGTCTGTATGGAATCTAGCTTTCTTAACCAGTAGGCCACAGGGTTGGCCCTACTGTATTTTCTTTCACTGATATTCTTCATCACTCATGCATTTCTAAAATCCTGAAAGGAAAATGGAGAAGGGATTGCAACATGGCCATCTCCTTGGGACTCAATGTGTTGGCCATGTCGAAATCCAGCACTTTAACCATCACACCACTTGCTGGCCCCAAGACATTACATTATTTTAATTGTCCTATTTAAATGATTACAGTGTCTTTAAGTTCCACATGCTGTTAGAATTGTAATTACGCAGTGTACGTATATGGGATTTAGAAGTTAGGGGACTCCAGAGGTCGTCCCCAAGAGATTCATTAGGCCTACAGAATTTTGTTTGAACACAGTGGTTTTATTTTGTTCTTAATATGAATTTAATATTTATAGATATTCTTGCCAATTTGCCACAATAACCATTTTTTCAGATTTTCTTTTTTCTTTTTCTATATATTTGTCATAGGGACAGAGAGAGACAATGGGAAAATAAGAAATTACCGCTTGGGGGGATGGCCATGCCTTAATCCCTTTTCTTCCATTCCCTTCTTTGGATTTTGGCACATGTATATGTACCTGGTATGATTTTCAAGCCACTGGGTTTGAACTGTTGTTGGCCATTTGAGAATTCAGTGCCTTAACCACCTGCCACCTGCTGGCCCCTTTCCAAATTTTCTTATACTTGGCAACTTCACACACTTAATCTTTGTTTGCTTATTTGTTTTTTGGGTTTTTTTTTTTTTTGCTGCCATAGCGTGTGTACACTTCTCAGAAAGAGGCAGAGAGAGGGAATAACTCCCCTAGGAAGTTATGGGGATCTCCCCTAGGAAGGATAGCCATGCCACAATCCTTCTCCATTCTGCTCTTGGGATTTTGGGCACATGTGCACATGTGCTGAGTTTGAGTTTCAAGCTGCTGGGTCAGGGATTTGAACTGTGGTTGACCGTTTGCAAATTTCACACCTTAAATACCACACTACCTTCTGGCTTCCACACATTTAATATACCTATTTTTTTCTTTTTCTTTTTTAGAGAGGTTTTTGCTATAGGGTGCATGCACTTGCTGGAGAGACAGAGAGACAGAAAGCAAGAAATTACTCCCTGTGGGGATGGCCATGCCTCAATCCCTTCTCCATTCTCCTCTTAGGATTTTGGGCACACACGCACATATGCCCAGTGTAACTTTTAAGTTGCCAGGTCCAGGACTTGAACCACAGTCGACTACATGGGAGTCTAGTGACGTAACCATTATGCCATCTGCTGGTCCCAACATATTTAATCTTATACGCTGGTCCCTGACGCTGTTTGAATTTTTGACCCAAATGACCTCATCTTAATTTATAAATGGCAAAACCCAGACTCAGAGAAATTAAGTGCTTTTTAAATGAGCATACATTTATAATAATAATAATAAACATCTGTTTTGCATTTACAGATTATAGTCTGCATGCATTAAGTCATTTGTTTCTCATAACAGCCATCTGAGATTTATTATGCACATCATATCACAGATGGCTCTGAAGGGCAGAAAGGCTAAGTGAGTTTTACTAAGTTTGCTTAATAGTTAAATAAGAAGAAACCAGTACCATAGTCAATAATATTTTTAAAAAAGAATTATTTTATTTAACTATTTATTTATTTATTTTCAATTTGGTCAGAGAGGGACAGTGTGAGAGAGAGGGAAAGTGACAAAGTAAGCCAACAGGTCCGGGACTCGAACTGTGTTCACATGGTCAGCCATATGGGAGTCCAGCGCCCTTAACCACCACGCCACCTGCCAGCCCCTCAGTAATATTTTATCAGTGTTAATTTTCTGATTTTATAATGGCTTTGTCAGAGTCTACCCCGTCCTTTTCTTTTGTAAGGAAATGTACTCTGAAGTATTCAGGGATAAAGGAGCATCATGGGTACGGTGTACTCTCAGTACAGAATATGAAGAGACAGACTAAGAAAGCAAGTGTGATAAAGACGAATGGGTAGGCTGGGGAAGAGTATATGTACTGTCGGGTTGCTGGGAAAGTCAGGATGGATTTTTTTGTTTATCTATGCAAAAATATGTCATAACTTTTCTGTCGGGTTGCTGGAAAAGTCAGGATGGATTTTTTTCTGTTTATCTATGCAAAAATATGTCATAACTTTTCCAACAAACCAATACTTTTGTGACTTTTCCTTAAGTTTGAAATAAAAATAGTTATAAAAACAGTTCTTGGGCCAGCAGGCGGCATGGTGGTTAGGAGCAGTGGACTCACACATGGC
>NW_006159538.1:294683-306757 GCF_000334495.1 Tupaia belangeri chinensis
TAATTGTTGGGACCAGCAGTTAGCGTAATGGCTATGTCGCTGGACTCCCACGTAGTCGACCGAGGTTCGAGTCCCGGACCTGGTGGCTTAAACTTAACGCCAGGCACATGTGCGTGCATGCCCAAGACCCCAAGAAGAGAATTAAGAAGGGATTGCAGCGTGGCCATCCCCCCTGGGGGGTGATTTCTCAATTTCTATCTCTCTGTTTCTCTCTGTCTGTCTGGTGAGCGCATGCACCATATAGCAAAAACCTCTCCAAAAAAAAAGAAAGAAAAAAAATTAAAAGTAATCAGTTGTTAAAAGTAAACAATTTTTTAGTTAAAAATATTAAAACAGTCAAAAGTATCACTTGGTATGGTAGCTTTCCCCAAAAATGAAAGCATGATTGAATATCTCCTTTTGGCTAATTTTGTAACTATGAATAGGTTAAGAAGATAATATCTTTAGCAGAATTTTGTGTGCATCTTTCCTTTGTGTGTACTCTGCAGCCTAAATCTGTCATTGTTGGATTAATTAAGGAGATGATTGCCAAGTTTCAAGAGGAACTTCCCCTGTATTCTCTACCATCGTCTGATGAGGCACGGCAGGGAGACTTGCTAGCCTATATTGCAAAAATCACTGAAGGTTTGTACTTCTGTCAGTAGGTTGCTTTGATTGTAATGAGTTTAAAATTTCTTACTAATATCCTGTACTCCCTGTTACTGTGTTTCAGTAAAAAAATACATGCACATGTGTGTATAAAAAATTCTAGTACATTTATCACAGGGTATTACCATGCAGTGTCAATGAATATGGTTTCTTAAAATCTAAAAAATTACTAGGGCCGGCAGGTGGCATGGTGGTTAAGGGTGCTGGACTCCCACATGGCCGACCATGGTTTGAGTCCTGGACCTGGTGGCTTACTTTCTCACTTTCCCTTCTTCCCTCCCTCCCTCTCTCTCTCTCTATCTCTCCCCAACTCTTGCTTTGTCCCTCTATGGTTAAATTAAAATAAATAAAGTTAAATAAAATAATTATTTTTTAAAAATAAAATAAAAAGTTACTTTTATACTAACAGGTAAAATAATTCCTGTTTTGTTCAAGGCTAATTGATATTATTTATAGTATCAAGTCATTTTTGTTATATGTTTATGTAATTTTTCTTATTCAGTGTATGGTATCAGAAGATCTGTGGTTCTTGGTATTTCTTACTGTGAATAATGCTACAAACCCATGCTTGGAAATTTTAATAAGGTATCCATCATTTTTTGTATTGTAGACCACAGAAGTAAGTATCAGAATGTTTTTTAGAATTATGGAAATCCTGGGACCAGCAATTAGCATAATGGCTATGTTACTGGACTCCCATGTAGTTGACCGTGGTTTGAGTCCCAGACCAAGTGGCTTAAACTCACGCCGGGCATGTGTGCGTGCATGTGTGCCCAAGATTCCAAGAGGAAAATGGAGGGGAAGGGATTGCGATGTGGCCATCCCACCCCCCGGGGGGTGATTTCTCACTTTCTGTCTCTCTGTCTCTCTCTGTCTTTCTGGCGAGCGTACACACCCTATAGTAAAAAAAGGAAAAAAACCTCTCAAAAAAAAAAAGAATTACGGAAATCCTGGGACCAGTGGATGGCATAATGGTTGGGTCGCTGGACTCCCATGTAGTTGACCATGGTTCAAGGCCCAAACTCAGTGGCTTAAAACTCACATCAGGTGGGGACCAGCAGTTAGCGTAATGGCTATGTTGCTGGACTCCCATGTAGTCGACTGTGGTTCGCGTCCTGGACCCGGTGGCTTAAAACTCACGCCGGGCGCGTGTGCGTGCGTGCCCAAGATCCCGAGAGGAGAATGGAGGAGGAGGGATTGCGGCATGGCCATCCCCCCTGGGGCGTGATTTCTCGCTTTCTGTCTCTACGTCTCTCTCTGTCTGTCTGGCGAGCGCACGTGCCCTATAGCAAAAACCTCTCCAAAAAAAAAAAAAAAAGACAAAAACCTCACATCGGGTGCATGTGCCATGCCTATGGAATCCCAAGAGGAGACTGGGGGGAAAGTATTGTGGTGTGGCCATGCCCCTGGGAGGTGATTTCTCGCTTTCTGTCTCTGTCTCTCTGGCAAATGCACATACCCTATGGCAAAAATCTCTCTAAAAAATATATATGAAATTTCTATTTTTTTAAGAACTTTATGTAGTTTTTTTTTAAAAGAATTATTTTACTTAACTTTATTTATTTATTTATTTAAATTTGACCAATGAGTAACAGAGAAAGAGAGGAAAAGCAAGTGCTAGGTCCAGGATTCGAACCACAGTCGACCATGTGGGAGTCCAGTACCCTTTACCATACTCCACCTCCCAGTCTCTTATATAGTATTTTTTTAAAAACAGTTTGAAGATAATTTCTTTTTAAAAGAATAGGCTTGGGGCCAGCAGGTGGTGTGATGGTTAAGGGCACTGGCCTCCCTTAAGGCTGACTACGATTCAAGTCCCAGACCTGGTGGCTTACTTTCACTTTCCTTTTCACTTTGTCCCTCTCTGGTCAAATTTAAATAAATAAAAAAATAAAGTTAAGATTTTTTTTTTAAAAAAGGATAGCCTTAAGGCCAGCAGATGGCATAGCAGTTCATCACTGAACTCCCACATGGTCAACCATGGTTTGAGATCTGGACCCAGTAGCTTGAAAATCACATCAGGTGCATGCACGTGTGTGCCCAAGATCCAGGCAGAAAAGAGATTGTGGCATGGGCATCCCCTTTGTGGGGTGTTTGCACACTTTCCTTCTGACCATCTCTGTTTCTCTTTCTAGTAAGCACACATGCCCTAAGGCAAAAACCTCTTAAAAATAAATAAAAGGATAGCTTTTATTTTAAAAATTATTTATTTATTGTGTTATTATTATTTATTTTTTTAATTTGACAAGAGAGAGAAAGAGAAAGTGAGAAAACAAGCTACCAGGTCTGGGACTCGAACCGTGGTCGGCCTTGTGGGAGTCCAGTGCCTTAACCACCATAGTCTTTATTTAGTAGAAAATGTAATATGAGATTCTTTTTTTTTTTTTTTGAGAGGTTTTTGCTATAGGGTGTGTACACTCGCCAGGAAGACAGAGACAGAGAGATAGAAAGTGAGGAATCACCCCCCCAGGGGAGATCCCCCAGGGAGATCCTGATCTTCTCAGGATCTTGGGCACGCACACACATGCACTCGGTGTGAGTTTAAGCCACCAGGTCCGGGACTCGAACTGCAGTCGATTATATGGGAATCCAGCAACATAGCCATTACACCAACTGCTGGTACCTCTCTCTCTCTCTCTCTCTCTCTCTCTCTTTTAATTGCCAGAGGGCACATGTATTCATCAGAGAGAGAGAAAGAGAAAATACTCTCCAATGGCGCGTGGTCACACCACTATCCTTTTTCCTCCATCAGGATTTTTAGGCTTATACACACACACATGCACACACACATGCCCTGTATATTTCTCAAGCTACCTCAGCCGAGACTTGAACCATGGTTGACCATGTGGAACCTGGCTCTCATAATAGCTGAGCCATAGGGCTATGCTGACTCCTGTCTTTCTTGCATTCATTTGTTCAACAAGTATCTCTTAAATGTCTATTATGGACTAACACCATATTTTCTGAGTTATTGAAGTCAGTTTTTTTTTTTTTTTTGTAAGAGGTTTTGCCTTAGGACATGTACACTTGTTGGAAAGAGAGAAAAAGACAGCAAAAGGGAAAGTGAGAAATCAACCCTCAGGGGGATGGCCATGCAACAATTTCTTCTCCAGTTTTCTTTCTGGGGTCGTAGGCATGCATGCACATGCACCTGGTGTGAGTTGCAAGCCACCGGATCCAGGACTCAAACCACAGGTGGCCACATGGGAGTCCAGCGATATAACTACTGTGCCATCTGCTGGCCCCTGAAGTCATTTTTTTAAAATAAGTTTTTCATTTAACTTTACTTGTTATTATTAATTTGACCGGGATGGAGGGCGGGGATAAGAAAGCAAGCTGCTGGGTCCAGGACTCAAACTGCAGTCTGCCTTGTGGGAATCTAGTGCCCTCACACACCACACACATGCTGGCCCTGAAGTCATGTTTTTTAAAAGATACTTTTAAAAGATTTCAAAAATTTTAAATTCTCAGGATATTCCACTTTTCTTTCTAGGTGTCTCAGACATAAATTCAAAGAGCTGGCCAAATCATGAAAATAAAACAGTCAACAAAATTACTGTGGTTGGAGGTGGAGAGCTGGGTATCGCTTGCACATTAGCAATTTCAGCAAAGGTATGTGAGCATGGTGATTATAAATATATCAGTCATGGCGCTGTACTTCCGGACAGTTTATGTTTAACATACACAAAAATAATGGCTTTATCTTGTTCTTTAAAAAAAAAAAACTGTCGTTTATTTTCCTTATCAGCCTTATTTCCACTTTGCATAACAATCTGTGGAAGGGGACCAGTAGATGGTGTAACAGTTACGTCGCTGGACTCCCACATAGTCGACTGTGGTTTGAGTCCTGGACCTGGCAGCTTAAAACTCACACCAGGCATGTGTGTGTGCGTGCGTGCCCAAAATCCTGAGAAGAGAATGGAGGAAAAGGAATTGTGGAGTGGCCATCCCCTGGGGGGTGATGTCTTGCTTTCTGTCTGTCTCTGTGGCGAATGTACACACCCTATAGCATAAATCTCTCAAAAAAATTTTTAAAAAGAATCTGTGGAAGAACAGCTTAAGATCACTTAGTGGTTGTTTCCACCCATTCAGTTTCCTGAGCTGGGGGCTGAGGAACAGTCTTCAGTGGCAGGCTGAGCACTCCAGACTTCAGTAGGGAACTGCTGTGGAAAAACCTCATTTTGCCTTAAAATATTTTTAGTAAGTTGTCAAAAAGTAGCTGAGAGCTACTTTCATTGTTGATGCTGCCTACATTAGTCATGGAATAGGCTTTGGAAAAATCTTATGATTTGAACAGTGGGCACATCCTCAACTAAAGGAAGCTTCAAGTTGACATGCATCTGACTTAGTCACAAATTCTGTGATTTCTGAGTCATGCCACTTTCATTAACTATAACTTAATATTTAATTTTAGTACTTTCTAAAATTAGCCTTTTACAAAAGGATTGCCTTTTCTTGTACAATTTTTTTTAGGATCATAGTTTCTGAGTTGATGTTTTTCACTATTTAGGATTTTTTAATCAGTTTTTTATTACTAAATCTTCTCTTTATAAATTTTAAAAGTTATTTAATTTTATTAATTATTATTTAATAAAAAAATCTTGCTATAGGGCACATGCACTCACCAGAGAGAGAGTGAGAAAGCAAGCTGCCAGATTGGGGACTCAAACCACGGTCAACTATATGAGAGGCTAGCACCTTAGCTGCCATGCCACATGCTGGCCCTATAATTTATTTATTTATGATTTATTTGTTTATTTTTAGTTTGCTACAGTATGCATACACTTGCCAGAGAAACAGAGAAATATACATATATAGAAAGAAGGTGGGGACCGGCAAGTGGCATGGTGGTTAAAGGCGCTGGACTCCCACATGGCTGACCATAGTTCAAGTCTCAGACCTGGTGGCTTGCTTTCTCGCTCTCTCTCTCTCTCTCTCTCTGTCTCTTTGATCAAACTGGAAAATAATAATGATAATAATAATAAATAGAGTTAAAATAAAATAATTCTTTAAAAAAAATAAAAAAAATAAAAAATAAATAAAAATTTAAAAAAAAAACAGAAAGAAGGAAAGTGAGAAATCACCCGCTGATGGGGATGACTACACTGCCATTCCTTCTCTTCCATTCTTTTTTTTTTTTTAACACTTTTTTCCTTTATTTTTAAAAAATAATTATATATTTTATTTGTGATCATTATTATTATTATTATCATTTTTAATTTGACCAGAGAGAGAAAGGGAAAGTGAGAAAGCAAGATGCCAGGTCCAGGACTCGAACCATGGTCGGCCACACGGGAGTCTTGAACTCCAACTGCTGTGCCACCTGCTGCCCCCATCTTTCATTCTTATCTTGGGATTTTTTATTTTTACTATTTTTTCCTTCAACTTGATTATATTTATTTATTTATTTATTTATTTAAATTTGACCAGAGAGGGACAGAGTGAGAGAGAGAGGGAAAGCGAGAAAGCAAATCGCCAGGATTCATACTGCGGTCTGGGACTCATACTGTGGTCAGCCATGTGGGAGTCCAGTACCCTTAACTACCATGCCACCTGCTGGCCCCTTATCTTAGGATTTTTCAGGCTACCATGCCTGGAACTTGATCTACTCAGTTGGCCATGTGGGGTCCAGCCATATTAACCTCCACACCACCAGTGGGCCCTCTTTCTAAATTATTCACACAGAGGCTTAAGTCTCTTTCCAGAGAGGTCCGAAAGACTTGCTCGCCTCCCTCCAGGGCCTAATATCATGGTAACAGCATGTCTCATGTTTTTTCCAGAGCTGTGCCCAGAATGGAATAGCTGTCTCTCTGTACTTTTATATGGTGGCTTGCATTAGTTTTCCTTTTCTATTAAGATTTGATTGTTTTGCCATCTAAATTTTTCCCTTTCCATTTAAGATGCACATATGTCTTGTAGGTAGGTTCTGCCCTGAAAATAATTGAATTATGGGAACCAGCAGTTAGCGTAATGGCTATGTCGCTGGACTCCCACGTAGTTGACCGCGGTTTGCGTCCCAGACCCGGTGGCTTAAAACTCACGCCGGGCGTGTGTGTGTGCGTGCCCAAGATCCTGAGAGGAGATGGAGGAGAAGGGATTGCAGCGTGACCATCCCCTCTGGGGGGTGATTTCTCGCTTTCTGTCTCTATGTCTCTCTCTGTCTGGCTGGTGAGCGCACGTGCCCTATAGCGAAAACCTCTCAAAAAATAAAAATAAAATAAAATAAAAATAAAATAATTGAATTATATCCAGGGAGCTAGAAAAATTTTAAAGCTGACTGCCTAGAATAACATATGCTACCTTAGCATACAGTTTCATTTCTTCTACCCTTTCCTCTTCCTTCAATAGTGAATACCTCTTAATTAGAATTTGAGTTGTTTCCTGTTCTTTTGTTACTAAGTGAAATGCTTCTCTAAACATTCCTTCACAAATTGCTTCTTTATTCATCTGAATGATCTTCTTTGGCATGTCTATCCTTTCAAAAATAGTACCAGTAAGTCAGAGGACATGCATGGTTTTTATAGCACTTATTACATTTTTTTTCTTTAAATTTATTAATTTTTTACATTAATTCACTATACATCATTACAGTATACAAATGAATTTTCCATCCAAAATACACTGTATATTGGCTCAATCAAGCGCATCAACATACATGTTATCAGCAAATAATTTTCCATTTCTTGTGTCTTGTATACTTTTTTGTTGTTGTTTTTTTGCACTTATTACATATTGCTAGACTGCTCTTCATAACTGTAGAACTACTTTATGCTGTTAATAATAACGTGCACATCAGCCTGACTTTTAAGATTTATTTATTTATTTATTTATTTTTGCCATGGGGTGTATGTGTTTGCTGGAGAGAGACAGAGAGAATGACAATGAGAAGGGACAGTGAGATCACTCCCCGGGAGGATGGCCATGCTCCAATCTCTTTTCCGCTATTTTTCTCCAGGGATTTGGGGTATGCATGCAAATGTGCCTGGTATGATTTTCAAATTGAATAACTGGCTTTGTCCATTATAATACTGTTCTTGACATGTTGTATTTTACAGGGCATTGCAGACAGGCTGGTCCTCTTGGACCTCTCAGAAGGGACTAAAGCAGGGACGATGGACCTTGACATCTTCAGCCTGCCTAACGTGGAGATTAGCAAAGGTCTGGTTACTCCGCTCAAAGATGTTTGCCGTTTTCGCTCTTGCGTTTGTGTCCTAAAATTTTTTTTAAAAAGAATTATTTATTTAATTAATTATTATTATTATTTTTTTCCACATGAGTTTTGCCAGAGAAAGAGAGAATGAGAGTGAGAAAGCTTGCTGCCAGGTCTAGGACTTGATCCACAGTCAACCATGTGGGAATTCCAGCTCCTTAGCTACCGTGCCACCTGCTGGCCCCTGTGTCCTAGAATTTTAATGCATCAAAGGACTTGAAGATTATCTAGTCCAAGAGTTGAAATAATGCTACTGGTTGTAAAAATTGGGTGTAAGAGTTTTAGTTAGCCTCTGGATCCCCATAGGACACAATGAGTTCATTTTCCTTCCTTGAAAGGAGTCCCATAGCTGTTCTAATAATCTTTTTGTAGGCCCCATACTGACGATCCCTTGGGTGGCTGGGTATTCTCTTGTGCCATTCATTGCCAGGTACTGAAGTTCTTAAGAGACTCTCAACTTTTCATATCACTTTAGGAGACTCTTGAGTACATGGACCCTAGAGGTTGTGAGGCCCTTTAGAACCAGAGGGAAATGTTTCTGCTTGTGTGTCTCATTAATCATCAATAATGGTGGCTTCAATTTACTGAAAGAATAGGAGCCTTGGAATAGAGTACAGTGCATGGTGCTTGCCACCAGTTAGGGACTCAGTAATTACCTGTTGAGTGTGGTCATCTTGGGACAACTTTTATGTTTTCCTTATTAATTTTGGTAGTACATTTCTGATAGCACTTAATTTAATTACTATTTTTTTTTTCTTTTTTTGGAGAGGATTTTGCTATAGGGTGCATGTGCGCCCCAGACAGACAGAGAGAGACAGAGAGACAGAAAGTGAGAAATCACCCCCCAGGGGGGATGGTCACGCCGCAATCCCTTCTCCTCCATTCTCCTCTCGGGATCTTGGGCACACATGCACATGTGCCCGGCATGAGTTTAAGCCACTGGGTCCGGGACTCGAACTGCGGTCGACTACGTGGGAGTCCAGTGACATAGCCATTACTCTAACTGCTAGTCCCAATTTAATTACTATTAGATAAGGTTTTTTTTTTTTTTTTTTTTTGGAGAGATTTTCGCTATAGGGCGCGTGCGCTCGCCAGACAGAGAGAGACATAGAGACAGAAAGTGAGAAATCACCCCCCAGGGGGGATGGTCACGCCGCAATCCCTTCTCCTCCATTCTCCTCTTGGGATCTTGGGCACGCACGCACATGCGCCTGGCGTGAGTTTTAAACCACCGGGTCCGGGACAAGAACCGTGGTCGACTATGTGGGAGTCCAGCAACATAGCCATTACACTAACTGCTGGTTCCCTAGATGAGGTAATTTTAAGTACAATTTAAACTAACATCTGCTGAATATATTGTATGATATGGAGAAGTACGTGTACAATTTTGAGAATTAAACTCACTTAGAAGTTTTAGTAATATCTCATCATGAGACACACAGATGATTGTAGCCACTGATTATCCTAGAGTTATCCTTTGCTTTATTTGGATTTTTCTCTAATAGTTACTATAACATTTTGGAGAGGGATATACAGATATACATACGAGCATGCGACTACACATACATGCACATACATGAGGTCTTTTAAAAGTTCATGGAAAATGCATATTATGCATGGATTTCAAAATTTGTTTGTATGTGGGCCAGCAGGTGGCATGGTGGTTAAGGGCGTTGGACTTCCATATGGCCAACTGCAGTTTGAGTACCAGACCTGGTGGCCTGCTTTCTCACTTTCTCTCTCTCTCTTTATAATTTTTAAAATAAATAAATAAATAAAGTTAAGTCAAATAATTCTTTTTTAAAAAGTTGGTTCGCACCAGAGTAAACCTCACCTTGGTTTATTTAGAAACAAGTTTCTAAATGTAGGATGGTGTTTAATAGCACTGAAGCTAGACTATCGGGACTTGAATTCTGGCTACTTACCAGCTCTATAACTTTGAGCAAGTTACATAACTTCTCTGTGTCTTAGATTCTTCATCTGTAAAATGGGGATGATATTACCCATTATGTGCTATAGATTAGATTAAATGAATAAATAGATTCAGGGCCCTTATGGAAAAAACATATTAAGAAAAAATTACAGGACTAGCAGATGGCACGGGGTTACGTTGACCTGGTTTGAATCCTGGACCCAGTGGCTTAAAACGCATGCTGGGCATGTGTATGTGCCCAACATCTCGAGAGGAGAATGAAGGAGAAGGGATTGTGGTGTGGCCAGTCCCCTTGGAGGGTGATTTCTCACTTTCTGTCTCAGTCTTTGGCGAGTTCATGCACCCTATAGCAAAAATCTTTCTCCCTAAAAAAAAAAGAAAAGAAAAGAAAGAAAACTACACATGGGTTAAAAAATCTTTTGCATTAAAATCAACTCATACTTTAATTCCATCTATCCATGAATCTTTTTTTTTTCTTTTTTTGGAGAGGTTTTTGCTATAGGGTACATGCGCTCGCCAGAAAGACAGAGACAGAGAGACAGAAAGTGAGAAATCACCCCCACAGGGGGGATGGCCACACCGCAATCCCTTCTCCTCCATTCTCCTCTCAGGATCTTGGGTATGCACACATACGCGCCCGGCATGAGTTTAAACCCCCGGGTTCAGGACTCGAGCCGCAGTCGACTACATGAGAGTCCAGCGACATAGCCATTATGCTAACTGCTGGTCCCTATCCATGAGTCTTTTGAAGTCCCTCCCAGGGTAAGTTTTTAGAACAGTACTTGGAACGACATAAGTGGTATGGAAGTGCTTACTATACCCCTTCCAGTCTAATGTCTTCTTGAGGTTTTAACTCATCACCAGTATCTGCTCTGACTCCTGGAACACAGGAGGTACTTAAGAGGATGTATGAAGAACCATAATTAGAATCTAGGACTCAGGTTTTAGATGGCCATCACAACTATATCAGAATATGAACTAAAATTGGATACTGTGTTTCCCAGTGGACACATTGCACAAGTGTTTCATTCTGAAACTTATTTAGAAAGTAGCCTCAGGGGCTTAAATAGAAGTTGATTAAAGCCTACACATTGAGCTCAGACTGTTTCTTTTTATTCATTAGATTTATCTGCCTCTGCTCATTCCAAGGTGGTGATCTTCACAGTCAACTCCTTGGGCAGTTCTCAGTCCTACCTTGATGTGGTGCAGAGCAACGTGGATATGTTCCGAGCCCTTGTCCCAGCTCTGGGACATCACAGTCAAAACAGTGTCCTGCTGGTTGCATCTCAGCCAGGTAAAAAGCTTTCTTTTAAATTGATTGTCCAATAGGTCAGTTAAATTGCCATTATTTATAAAAGCCATAAAACATTAGATTATAAAGGGATGGTCAGAGTTGTCAGTAAAATTGCTCTTATAATAAGCAACATTGTATTCCTATAACCCACCAGCCAGTTATTTCTGGGTTTTTTTTAAAAGAATTATTGTATTGAACTTTTCCAGTTATTTCTGTTTTTTTTTTTAAAAGAATTATTGTATTGAACTTTACTTATTTATTTAATTATTTTTAATTTGACCAGGGAGGGACAGAGAGAGAGAGAGTGAGAAAGCAAGCCACCAGGTCCAGGACTTGAACCCGTGGTCAGCCATGTGGGAGTCCAGTGCTCTTAACCACCACGCCACCTTCTGGCCCCTACTTCTTATAACTGCATTAACCAGAAGGTTACAACTTCCAGTCTTTATGAAATGCGTTATGTTCCAGGTTGTTAGCCCTATTTTCCTCAGTGAGAAATGGGTAAGTGCCAAGAGAAAAATGCAATGACTTATGTGGATGACATTTTTTTAAAGAATTATTTGTTTAATTTAATTTTTTTTTTTTTCAAATTTTTTTCAAGTTCCAGATCTGGTGGGTTGAAACTCACACTGGGTGCATATGCATGCGTGCCCAAAATTCTGAGAGGAGAATGAGGGGAAAGGATTATGATGTGGCCGTCCCCCTGGGGTGTAATTTCTTACTTTGTCTCTCTGTCTCTCCAGCAAGTGCACACACCCTTTAGCAAAACCAAAACAAAACCAAAACATCAACAAAAACTCTCTCTAAAAAAAAGAGTTAAATGGTATTGTACTTAAATTGGTGACCATATTTTAAAAAATATTCCTTGGGACCAGCAGTTAGCGTAATGGCTATGTCACTGGACTCCCACGTAGTTGACCACAGTTTGAGTCCCAGACCCAATGGCTCAAACTCACTCTGGGTGTGTGTGCATGCCCAAGATCCCAAGAGGA
>NW_006159538.1:306928-318373 GCF_000334495.1 Tupaia belangeri chinensis
ATAAAATAAAGTATTCCTAAAACAGAGTATCTCTAGGGCAGTGCCAGTTGGCGCCCTCTCCCATGTGCTCCCAGCCATACCTCCGAAAATTGAGGAAATCAAAGACTTTCTGCTGAGAGCCCTGGGAAAGGATGCCAAACCTGTCAAGACCAAGAAAAATAAGGATCATGTGAAGTTTAAAGTTTGATTCAGCAGATACCTTTACACCGTGGTCATCACAAAGAGAAGGCAGAGAAACTGAAGCAGTCCCTGCCTCAGGCTTGGCGATGAAGAAGCTAAAATGAACCAGATACTGTTTGAACTACATTAAAAAAAAAAAAAAAAAAGAATTCCTAAAAAGCAACTTTCTATTTTTATGCTGGTTACAAAGGCCTCACATAAAATGATACCTTTTCATAATTTTATAATTTGACTTCTTCATAATTTGACTTGCTCATGTTCATTCAACAGTTCAATGCCTCACTGTCAGCCATGAGCAGGTACTAAAACAGCCATGTAAGGTTATATGATATGAAGTCTGCCAACAATTTGACAGAGACTAGAAATGACTGAGGTAATACATGTGGTTTCACATGGCCACCAGAATAACTGATACTATCGGATAATATGGTCTGTGTTTGCCATGCACAGGCTGAAATTGAGAAATTCCAATCCATAAGCCCCGTGCTCTATGATATTAAGCCTGAAATTAATATAGAGCAATTCAACTTAAATGTGGTACTTCAATACCACTAGATGCTACATTGTTTGTTAAACCCTGGTTTGTTTATCATTAACTAAGATACAGGAATGATTTGCTCCTACAAATCATGTTTGCTGAAGCTATCTTGTCTGTTTCGTGGACTCACATACCAAAAACCACAGGAATGTTGTAGGAAAGATATTTACAAAATTAAAAAAAAATTACACATCTTGATTATTTTTTTTTAAATTACCAATTTCCTGTAAAACTAACCCAGCCCATTTTTAAAAAAATTAAAAAAAAAAAAAAAAAAGTATTCCTAATACAAGCATATGGGACACTGGTCTCTATAATTCCTGACATCTTTTAGGATGTAAGGGAAAAAAGTTGTTTTTGTTTTTGTTTTGATAAAGATAGAATTTTTGTTACCAAAATTTTGACATTTTAGAGCATAAATAAATCATTTTTATTGGCGCATACTGATTATACATATTTCTGGGGTGCAGTGGTTTCTCGGTACGTGAATCCAATGTGTAACGGTCAACTCGGGATGATTAGCATTCCATCATCTGAAGTGTTTATCATGACTTAGTGTCGGGAACATTCAAGATCTTCCTTCGGCTATTTTGAAATGCACGACGAGTTATTATTAACTACTGGTAACTATAGGTAACACAGCACACTGCAGGACACTAACACCTGTTCCTCTGACAGTACTTTTAAATCCATTACCAGCCTCTCCGTATCTTCCCTTCCCCAGTATCCCTCCTCCAGTAACCACTACCCTACTCTCTATCTCTATGAGCTTAACTATTGAGTCATCAGGAAATTCATGACCCGTCTTTGTACAGAACAATATCTCATGACTTTTCAGACGACCTAATATTTTAGTTTCCACTTATAAGTGAGAACATTTAATTTTTCTCTTTCTGTGCCTGGCTTATTTCACTTAACAGGATACCTTTTAGGTTTCTCCATGTTGTCTCAAGTGTCAGAATTTCTTTCTTTTTTTTTTGAGAGGTTTTTTTTTTTTTTTTTTCCTGTAGGGCCCGTGCGCTCGCCAGACCGACAGAGACAGAAGGAAAGCGAGAAATCACCCCCCAGAGGGGATGGCCATGCCGCAATCCCTTCTCCTCCATTCTCCTCTCGGGATCTTGGGCACGCACGCACACGCGCCTGGCGTGAGTTTAAGCCACCGGGTCCGGGACTCAAACCGTGGTAGACTGCGTGGGAGTCCAGCGACATAGCCATTACACTAACTCCTGGTCCCCAGAATTTCTTTCTAATGGTTGACTAGTATTCCATTAGATATATATACCACATCTTTTTTTTTTAAGAATTATTTTATTTAATGTTATTTGTTTATGTATATAAATTTGACCAGAGAGGGACAGAGTAAGAGACAGAGAGAAAGTGAGAAAACAAGCTGCCAGGTCCGGGACTCGAATCACGGTTGGCCTTTGGGAGTCCAGCACCTTTAACTACCACGCCACCTGCTGGTCCTATATATACCACATTTTATTTATCATTCCTCCATTGACTCCGTAGGTTGATTCCATATGTGAATAGACCACAGTTAACTCTGGAGTGCAGCTATCCCTGCAGTTGTGTTTTTGTTCATAATGCTGAACTACACAGTGGGGATGTATTAGTCAGCATTTTAATTTAAAGATAAAAGTTAAGCTAGGATGGACATGAAAGAGAACTTGGCCAATGAAAAAAAATAATTATTTTCTGGCTTTTGGGCTTTTTTTTAGTTTTTTTTATTAATTTTTACATTTTCCTAAATTTACTGTACATATCAAAAAAATTTTTGCTCATATTCCATAGTTCTTAACAGTTAATAAACAACTTTCAAAATACTGAATTTTAAAGATAATGTTCAAAATATTTCTTATAATTTTGTATAATTTTGTTTGTGACTCTATGTAACAGCAAAAACAGTATGGTTTTAAATATTTTTGAGAAAATATTTACATATCAACTACTCAAATTGTTGAAAAGCAAATGCCCAATACACTAGTCATACATAAACCTCAATTCAGTCCTGTCAGGACATGTGCACTCACTTGGAGAGACATATAGATAGATAGTGAAAGGAAAAGTGAGAAATTTTTTTTACCAAAAACAAAACAAAACAGAAAAACCGGGGGAGGGGAGGAAATGGCTATGCTGCATTCCCTTCTCCTCCATTCTCCTCCTGGGATTTTGGGCATGCATGCACATGTGCCTGGCATGATTTTCAAGCTGGTGGGTCCAGGACTTGCAGCGTGGTCAGCTATGTGGGTAAGTCCAGCACCTTAGCCACTATACCACCTGCTGGCACTTATATTCTGGCTTTTTGTACCCAGGCTTTATCCTTCTTTTGTAAGTATTCAGTGTTCTGGGAAATTATCTATTTTCTATCTCTAACAATTATTTATTTCATATATATTTGTGTATGCATGTGTATATGTGTGTATCTATCTCTCTATCTATATATTTGTTATAGGGCTTGTGTATTCACCAGAGGCAGAGAGAGAGGGGAAAGTAAGAAATCACCCCCAAGGGGAGATGGCTATGCCACAGCCCCTTTTCCTCCAGCCTCCTTGAGATTTTGGGCAGGCAAGCACACACACCCAGGATGATTTTCTGGCTGCCAGATCCAGGACTCAAGCACACAGTTGGCCATGTGGGATCCAGCACCATGCCATCTATGGCTCTTTAATAATTTATATTTAATAATAAAGTACTTATTACTTAAAGTAAATACATTGTTTGGGGGGGGGAAGATGTTTGCGCTATAGGGCTCGTGCGCTCGCCAGACAGAGACATAGAGACAGAAAGCGAGACCATCCCCAGTGGGGATGGTCACGCCACAGTCCCTTCTCCTCCATTCTCCTCTTGGGATCTTGGGCACACACGCACACACACCCGGCGTGAGTTTTAAGCCACCGGGTCTGGGACACGAACCGCGGTGGACTACGTGGGAGTCCAGCGACATAGCCATTACGCTAACCACTGGTTCCCAATAAATAATATTTAATGTCTTCTTGAAACTTGGTTAGTGATTTTGATATACATTAGGAATGTGCTATGTTTCAGTGTATTTAGGGCCTGAGGAGTATATTGAAGCCTGAATGTACATCACTTATTAAGTATTTTGTTTGTAAGTTTAAAGCTAGAGGTATATTTTTTGAATTCTCTCTGTTTTCATCTTGTATGCAATATTTAGTGGAAATCATGACCTATGTGACATGGAAGCTGAGTGCATTTCCTGCAAATAAAGTGATTGGAATTGGATGCAACCTGGATTCACAGAGGTTACAGTATATCATCACAAACATTTTGAAGGCACAGACTTCAGGCAAAGTATGGGTTATTGGTGAGCAGGGAGAAGACAGAGGTAAGAAATACATTTTTATTTGTTATATTGATAACCTAAATCACCAGTGGTCGTGGCATTCGGAAAGAGCTGGGGACGCCACAGCCGTGAAGCTTAGTTAGCTTTTGTTCCACGAGTGCCCTTCGTGTAACAGACCCTCTTCCCTTTTTGTGAGTAGATCCTTCATTTGTTTCATTCTCCTTGTCGTTACTTTTCTGTAAGCTTCAGATTAGGGAAGAGCCCTTACTTAGGTTTTATGATCTTTTATTGAATCTCAGAGCCCTGGATTAATTTTTAAAAATAATTATTTAATTTTATTTATCAATACTATTATTTTTTAAAATTTTGCTAGAGGTGCATGTGTTCACCAGAGAAAGACAGAGAGAGGGAGGGAGGGAAAGTGAGAACGCAATTCACCAAGTCTGGGACTCCATCTGTGGCTGGTCATGTGGAGACCAGTGCCTTCACCACCACGCCACCTACTGGCCCCAGTCCAGGATTAATTTAACAGTTTAATTTTCCATAAAGAAATACTTAGGGGCCAGGAGTGGTGGTTAAGGTGGTGGATTACGACACGGCTGACCTTGGTTTGAGATCCAGACTGGTGGCTTGAAAATCACACCAGGCCTGTATGCACACATGCCCAAAATCCCAGGAGGACAATGGAGAAGAAGGGATTGCACTGTGGCCATTCCCCCAAGGGTGATTTCTCACTTTCCCTCTTTCTGTCTCTCTCTCTGGTGAGTACATGTGCCCTATAGCAGAAATCTAAAATAAAGAGAAATATTTAAATAAACTCTAAAGCATATAGAGAACTCTTTCCTTTTTTCCCTCGCCCTTCAACCTTGCTTACCTTTCCTAGGCTCAGCTGTTCCCTAGATACATGCCTCCTGTCTGTTTCTCACCCTTTTAAACATAATTTTCACTCTTTCTGCATCTGCATAACCTTCTTTTCTTCTTTTTAAAGGGTTATTTTATTGAACTTTATTTTATTTATTTATTTCAATTTGACCAGAGAAGGATAGAGTGAGAGAGAGAGAGAGAGGTGAGGAAGTACGAAAGCAAGTTGCCAGGTCCGGTACTCGAACCACGGGCAGCCATGTGGGAGTCCAGCGCTCTTAACCATCACGCCACTTGCCGGCCCCCTTCATGACCTTTCTTACGAACCACTTGCTCTCTTCATTCCCAAAGAACATCCAGTTCCCTCACCTGGAAAGCCCCTTTACTTCCTTTGTTTAAAATTTGCTGTAGGGCACTTGCACTCACCTTGGAGAGAGAGGGAGAGAGAGAAAGTGAGAAATCACCCCACCCCCGTGGGCGGGAGGATGGCCATGTTGTAGTCTCTTCTCCAGTCTCCTCTTGGGATTTTGGGCACACATGTGCATGCCTCCCATGTGGGTCTAGCACCTTAATATCCACACCACCTGGTGGCCCAAACAGGAACAATTTTAAACATACCAAAAACCAGTTCATATTTGATTAAGTGGCCCTTTATCACAAAGGTAGGGATTTAGTTTCAGAAGTATTTATCAAGCACCTTAAGCACTGCACTGACTTCTGCTGGAACCATAAGGTCGTGGAAGAACCTGCCTCTGTCTTTAGGAAGCTTCGAGTCTAACTCGGGACATGACTGGATGGCAGTATCTGACTTGCAATGAGAAAGAGCCAAGAACAGTAGGATAAAGGCACAGAGAAGGGATGGAATGATTCCGTCATGAGCTCTCAGACAGGGACTAGAAATAGATAGAGGTGCAGGCGAATGGGGGTCACTTAATAGTGTTCCAGCTCATATCTGATACATTTAATATACATCCAACTTTTAGAACATAGTAATAGGGGGCCAGCAGATTGTATAATGGTTATGTTGCTGGACTCACACATGGCCAACCATGGTTCGAGTCCCAGACCAGGAGGCTTGAAACAACACTAGGCACATGTGTGTGCATACCAAAAATCCTGAGAGGAGAAGGGATTGTGGCATGGCCAGCTCCCTTGGGGGGTGATTTCTCGCTTTCTGTCTATTTCCTGCTAGTACTCGCACCCTATAGCAAAAATCTCTCTAAAAAATCCCCCAAAATCATAGTAATAGAACAAACACTAATGAATTCATTCTCAATCAAGAACATTACTGATAACACTGAAAGTAGCTTGGTACTTGTCCCCAGTCCGCCCCTGTCTACCATAGAGGTACCATCGATTGCCTTTTACCCTATCTTCTGCTCTCACTTCAGAAGCAGTTCTTTCCATGGGTGGGTATATTTACCTTGGCCTTAAAGCCAGAAATGGATGAGAGGCTCCCTCTCCTGGTTTAATGCTTGGACATGATTATATTTTTGTATAAATGACATCACAGTTATAGCAAATATATAGTTTATTTATTTGAGATTTTTGCCTTAGGGTGTGTGTGCTCACTGGAGAGAGAGACAGAGACAGTGAGAGGGAAAGTGAAAATCACCCCCCAGGAGGATGGCCATGCTGCAATCCCTTCTCCACTCTGCTCCTGGGATCTTGGACACATATGCATATGTACTTTAAAGCCAATGGGTCCAGGACTCAAACTGCAGTGGGCCCTGTGGGAGTCCAGTGACATAATTGCTATGCCATCTGCTGGCCCCTGTTTTTATTAAGTGGTTATGTGTCTTAAATGCTTTAAATGTCCAATTTAAATTTTGCAAATTCCCTGTGAAGGAGGTAGTGGGTTTTCAAATTTCTGGATGAGGAAACTTTAGGCCCAGAGAAGTAAAATAATTTGCCCAAGGTTACTCGCTGAGTAAGGGCAGAACTGAAATAGGAACCCTGGTCTGCCTCTAAAGCCTTGCTCTTTCTTGTTTTATTAGATAATTTATCTAAAGCATTTAATACAGCAGCTAGCACAGAGTAAACATTCAGCAAAGGGCACCCATTATTACAGCGATCTGCAAAATGGTGATGAACAGAAAACTGGCAGAAGGACATGTAAGACTACGCTTTGAAATACTCAATATTAAGATGTGGAAGCAGCTGTGAGAATAGCAGTTGTGTAAGCAAAATTATTCTCTGGAATTAGTTCAGAGACAAATGACCGCTATAGCCTAGGGAGGAATCACATGGTATACCAGACCTTCAGGGTCTATTTCTTGCATCCTTCCCCAGCTTCACCTGCTACCATCTGCCAGGCGTTCTGTGCTAATCAAGTTGCTGCCTTGCAGTGTCCTGAATGGTCCGTGCGCTGTCCTGCCTCTTTGCCTTTGCATCTGCTGCTTCCCTCCCCTGAGCACTCATTCATTTGGCTAAGTCCAGCTGACTCTTCAGGGACTGGGCTTAAGTGCTCCCTCTCTCAGGAAGCCTTCCTTCATTCTCCAGGTTAAGTAAGTTCATGCATCTGTTACAACTATCATTACACTGTTATAAACGTGTCCCTTACATTTTTAGACTGTATTATAATTACCTGTTCACCCCACCGTACTAATAAGCTCCTTTACCTTAGAGTGGTTTCAATAAATGTGTTTTGGAATGAAGGAATGATCCTGACACTATCTTGTTTATGATGAAATCTCATTCATTCACGCCACACCAAATTAGATGCTTAGCAGAACATATGCTTTGGAGCTGCTATTTCAGCTGATTGAAATCCTATATGAACTGCAGATAACCCCATCAACTGGTGTCTGAGGAATCCAAGGGCTAGCCTCAGAACAGAGTGTTAGAGCATCTGCTTTGGGCATGGGCTCGGTGTTATATATAATAAAAAAGAGCTGTCCCATAAGCAGTTTTTATTAAAGCTTTTGGGGTCAGGGCTGGCAGGTGGCATGGTGGTTAAGGCACTGGGCTCCCACATGGAGCACTATCCATAGGATCTGGTCATGCCACAGTCTCTTTCCTCCAGTTCTCCAGAACTCCAGGATCTTGGGAATCTTGTGTGCACCCAGCCCATTTCAGGCAGGGAGGCTGGGGATTCAAACTGCAGTGGCCCTATGGGATCCAGCTTCTCCCAGGCAGCTCATTGCTGCTGCGCCACAGGGCTGGCCCACCTGGCCACTTTTAGTCATCTTTCCAAGGCCTGTGAATGCTGTATTTCAGCCAGCAGACATCCCCCCCTATTAAAAAATTTACCATGAGCATATTAATAACCCATCAGTTATTAAAAAGAAATAATTCAGGGTCAGGAGGTGACATGGTGGTTAAGGTGCTGGATGCCAACTCTGCAGATGTGAGTTCTGGACCTGGTGGCCTGAAAAACATGCTGGGCACATGTGCATACATCCCCAAAATCCTGAGAAAAAAATAGAGGAGGGATTGTGGTGTAGCCATCCACACAGGAAGAAGGAGTAATTTTTCACTTTCTGTCTCCTGCCAGCACATGTGTCCTATAGCAAAAATATCACCAAAAAAAAAAAAAAAATCCTCATAACTATATCCCACTAAAAATTTTAAATCTCATAATCTGGGGGCCAGCAGGTGATGTGGTGGTTAAGGTGCTGGACTCCCACATGCCTGATTGCGGTTCTAGTCCCCAATCTGGTGGCTTGAAAATTGTACCTGGTGGGTGTGTATACACCCCTAAAATCCCAGAAGAGTGAAGGAGAGGAGATTGCAGCCCAGCTAGCCCCCCCGGGGGGGTGATTTCTCACTTTCCCTCTCATTGTCTGTCTGTCTGGTACACTTGCCCTGTGGCAAAACAAAACAAAACAAAACAAAACAAAATCCCCATAATCTGTCTACATTTGTATTTTTCACACAGTATTTTTGTTTGTTTGTTTATTTTTACTTTTATAAAAACTTTTGAAACTATGTTTTTCAACTTAACTGCTGAAAGGATGTTTTTCTGTAGGTTAGCTTCATATTATCTTCTGTGTAGCAAACACAGTGATGTAGAATACCAGCTCGCAAAGAAGGTTGCACTCTCCATGATCCTGGGGTCGTCTAATCAGTTTGAGGAGGGGAGACATCTCTTTCTCACACTCTCTATTGGATTCTTTGTTGTGACACATGACTTAATGGCCTTATATAGTTTAGAATACTTGTATCTTTTTTTTTTTTTTGGAGAGATTTTCACTGTAGTGCGCGTGCGCTCGCCAGTCAGACAGAGAGAGACATAGAGACAGAAAGCGAGAAATCACCCCCCAGGGGGGATGGTCACGCCGCAATCTCTTCTCCTCCATTCTCCTCCCGGGATCTTGGGCATGCACGCACACGCGCCTGGCGTGAGTTTTAAGCCACCGGGTCCGGGACACGAACCGCGGTCGACCACGTGGGAGTCCAGTGACATAGCCATTACGCTAACTGCTGGTTCCCAGAATACTTGTATCTTAAACATAAACTATTCTTCTTTAAAAGATAAATTTCTGGTAGAAAATGTATATGTGCATTGCAGGAAAGAGAGAGAATCGTCCACAATAGGGTCTGGTCACACCACAGTCTCTTTCTCTAGACCTCCAGCTTGTCAAGATCTTAGGCACACATTGCCAGTCGGCCCAGATCAGCAATAGGCCATGCAGCTTCTAGCACTACAGTCTAGTGTGCTACAGACTGTGCCACTGAGGCTGGGCCTTAAATTAAGATACTCTTTTTTTTATTTTTATTTTTTTTAAGAGAGATTTTTGCCATAGGGCACGTGTGCTGGCCGGAGACACAGAGAGACAGTGAGAGGGAAAGCGAGAAATCACCCCCCCCCAGGGGAGATGGCTACACCGCAATCCCTTCTCCAGTCTCCCCTCAGGATTTTGGGCACACACACACATATATGCCTAGAGTGTTTCAAGCCACCAGGTGCAGGACTTGAACCACAGTCAGCCATGTGGGAGTCTAGTGCATTAACCATCACACCACCTACCTACGTAAGATATTCTTATATAGCCAAATGTGCTTTTTGATTTGCCCAGCCAAATACAGATTTGTTCCAAAGGACGTCATCACACAGCTGAGGTCCAGATAAATGTTCCTGGCAATTTCAGTAATATTATAGTGTGGTATAAGCATTTCGTTTGTTTGTACAACTTTGAATTAGGTCTGTAAGCGATGTGGTGAGAAGAAACGGGTAACGTAGAAGATACTCTCTCAGAGCTGTGGAGATTCTAGCCACCCGTAGAAGGTGATCAAATTACTTCTGACCTGGTGAAAGAAATTAGTCTCCATGTGGTTCCCAGCAGAGCCAATGCCAAGTGCTTGGAGCACTTGGGAGTCTGCTATCTGCAGCCTGCTGAGAAAAGAAAGCTTTCTACTTTTACAGTAAAACGGGCCTGTAGAACTATCACCGATAAGCGAGAGCAGCTAAGGCTGCCAATAGACTTGGGGATCGTGTTTTTTTTAGAAATTCAAAGTATTTTTTTTAAAGAATTATTTTATTTAACTTTGTTTGTTTTAATTTGACTAGAGAGGGACAGAGAGAGAGAGAGGGAAAATGAGAAAGCAAGCCTCCAGGTCCAGGACTGAACCACGGTTGGCCACCCAACCATGGGTGCTGGGAGTCCAGCACCCTTAACCACTACGCCACCTGCTGGCCCCAGGAATTCAAAGTCTTCCTTAACGCCAGCAATTGGTACAGCACATTGAGCACCATTAGTGAAAAAATTCTGTAACAGTTGCTAGAGAGCAAAAACTTTTATATAAAGATTAATACTGGTACTCTGGACTATAAAAGCTCATTTACCACATCTTAATGCTAAGAGTTATTGACAAAAAAAGAATTAATTCTTCATTCAATTTTTAGTGCCCACGTGGGATAGCCAAGAAGTCACAAGTCATCACTCTCAGGTGCAGCTGTCCAACAGGTAACTCTGGGTATCAGTTTTTACTTACCCAATTGGAAGTCATGCATGCCACATCTACACAGCAGCTCTTCACACAGCCTGTGCTTACCAGGCTTCCAACACCAAAGGAGCTAGTATGGATAAATCCAAATGTAAGGGAGAGCGGTGTTTTATACTTTTTTTTTTTTTTAAGAATTATTTAATGTTGGGACCAGCAGCTAGTGTAAGGGTTACGTTGCTATGCTCCCACATAGTTGACTGAGGTTTGAATCTTAGACCCAGAAGCTTAAAACTCATGCTGGGCACATGTGCATATTTCCCAAAATCTTGAGAGGAGAATGGAGAAGGGATTACAGCATGGTCATCCATCCCCCCAAGAGATGAATTCTTGCTTTCTGTCTCTCTCTGTCTTTCTGGCAAGTGCATGCACCTTATAGCAAAAAAACTCTCTCAAAAAAGAATAAATGAATAAAAAGTAAAAATAAATAAATTTTAAATAAAATAATTTTTAAAAATTAGTTATCAGTCTTGGCCAGTTTTGATAGCCAAAACTGACATTTATTGTTTTAATTCATACTCAGTTAAATATTAATGGCATCTTTTAATGTTATTAGGTCATTTATACTTTCTCTCTGTGAACTAGCTAACATCTTTTTTTTTTTTTTTTTTTT
>NW_006159538.1:318395-327633 GCF_000334495.1 Tupaia belangeri chinensis
TTTGGAGAGGTTTTTGCCATAGGGCACATGCGCTGGCCAGACAGAGAGAGACAGAGAGACAGAAAGCGAGAAATCACCCCCAGCGAGGATGGCCACGCAACAATCTCTTCTCCTCCATTCTCCTCTCAGGATCTTGGGCACATGACATAGGTTGTGATTGCATTTATCCATATGAGAAGACTGCCATATGGAAGGGAATTTGATTTTTCTGTAGAAGACTTTCTTGAGATTGAGAGAATGGGTGGGGGAATAATGATTTTTTTTTTTTAATTTGGCAGAATGGCAACATACTTGCTTAACATTGAATTCTGTGCAAGAAAGAAAAAATTTAATATATTCCTTGCCAACAAGTGGTGGAAAAACCCTCGTGGCTGAAATCTTAATGCTACAAGAGCTGCTTTGCCGACGGAAAGATGTTTTAATGATCCTTCCATATGTGGCAATTGTCCAAGAAAAGGTGTGTGTGTGTGTGTTTTAAGTTATTATTTGCTAACATTTTGACATCAATATCTCAAACTACCCTAAATGTAATGACTCTTAATCAATTGAGAAGAAATTCTGCTTGGTGACAGAGAATTAATATTTTAGGATATACAAAAGCGGTATAAAGTTCTTACCAAAAATCTCTTCATGTTTTAATGATCTCTTGTAGAAAGTTTTTTTTTTTTTTCCTATGCTAGTAAACTCCATCTGAAATATTCTATTTAACCTACTTTTTTGGGGAGACAGATTTTTGCTATAGGATGTGTGTGCTCCCCAGAGAGAAAAAGAGAGAGAAATGGGAGAATGGCCACCCTTCTCCATTCTTCCCTTGGGATTTTGGGCACACGCACTAGGTGTGAGTTTTAAGCCACTGGGTCTGGGACTCAACCCATGTTCGACTATATGTGAGTCCAGCAATGTAACCGTTACTCCATCTGCTGACTGTATAACCTGTTTTTTCATGCAGAAACTAGTTATTTTGAGTTATTCTGGTACTTTTGGACATCAAAGGAGATAACTGAAATTTGTTTTCACATTTTTTATCTAGCTTATTTCTTTAATTATCTATTTAATTTTATTTTTAAAAATTTGCTAAAGGGCACATGCACTCAACAGAGAGAGAGAAGGAGAGAAAATGAGAAAGCAAGCCATCAGGTTCAGGACTTAAACCATTGACAACTGTATGGGAGTCCAGCACCTTAACCACCACACTATCTGCTGGCCCCACAATTAGATAGTTTAAAAGTTGCATTATTTCGCAAGAATCAACACTTTATATGCTATTGTTTAAATACGTATGCCTTAACTGCCTTATTCTCATTGATTGCTATTAAACATTATTTTAACTTTCTTAAAAATCCCTGAGAGCACTTAAAATTCTTATTTATTTATTATCTTTGTTTATATTCTAGATTTCAGGTTTGTCAAATTTTGGTATAGAACTTGGTTTCTTTGTTGAAGAATATGCTGGAAGCAAAGGAAGATTTCCTCCAATTAAAAGAAGGGAAAAGAAATCACTATATATCGCCACTATTGAAAAAGGACATAGCCTGGTGAACTCCTTGATTGAAAATGAAAGGATTAGCAGCCTGGGTCTGGTTGTAGTAGATGAGGTTAGTTATTGCCTTTGTAGAGAGCGGTGTTTTATACTTTTTTTTTTTTTTAAAGAATTATTTAATGTTGGGACCAGCAGCTAGTGTAAGGGTTACGTTGCTATGCTCCCACATAGTTGACTGAGGTTTGAATCTTAGACCCAGAAGCTTAAAACTCATGCTGGGAACATGTGCATATTTCCCAAAATCTTGAGAGGAGAATGGAGAAGGGATTACAGCATGGTCATCCATCCCCCCAAGAGATGAATTCTTGCTTTCTGTCTCTCTCTGTCTTTCTGGCAAGTGCATGCACCTTATAGCAAAAAAACTCTCTCAAAAAAGAATAAATGAATAAAAAGTAAAAATAAATAAATTTTAAATAAAATAATTTTTAAAAATTAGTTATCAGTCTTGGCCAGATTGGATAGCCAGCCAAAACTGACATTTATTGTTTTAATTCATACTCAGTTAAATATTAATGGCATCTTTTAATGTTATTAGGTCATTTATACTTTCTCTCTGTGAACTAGCTAACATCTTTTTTTTTTTTTTTTTTTTTGAGAGGTTTTCACTATAGGGCGCGTGCACTCGCCAGACAGACAGGAGGAAGAGACAGAGAGATAGAAAGCGAGAAATCACCCCCAGCGAGGATGGCCACGCCACAATCTCTTCTCCTCCATTCTCCTCTCAGGATCTTGGGCACGCACGCACACGCGCCCGGCGTGAGTTTAAGCTACCGGGTCCAGGACTCAAACCGTGGTCGACTACATGGGAGTCCAGTGACATAGGCATTACGCTAACTGCTGGTCCCCGAACTAGCTAACATCTTAAGAAAAGCTTAAATAATCACTGGATTATCTGTAGGCTGTGCTAACAATTGCTTTATAACTGTGATAAAAATATCTAATTAATACTTAAGCAGAATGTAAAACTAGATGCGCATATTTTGTACATTTTCCGAGATCATGTTTTTCTGTAACCTAGAGCCATGGAACTGGTGAAAGTAAAGGGTCACAGATCCTGGTCTGTCGGGCTATCAGTAGCTGACCTCGTTGACAGTATTGTACATGATAAAAAGAAGGTGCACTCTGTATCGGTTTTAGCAAAGGTAACTGCTATTCTTTTATGTTTAAAACTTCCTTATTAGTAATATAAGACCAGCAAAATTGCTGGTCACACCCTAACCCAGTGTGTTCTATATCATCAGCTCTTTGAGTAACATGGGAGGAAGCAGTTTAGTTTAAGCCCTTTCCGGTGGGCCATGGGAACCTGGACTCGTACCAGGTTGCCTTCTCTCGTTCATGTCATTTTAGGGCTCTCAAGTTGTGTGTATATCGTCCCCAAACTTTTGCTTGTCATTTTTCACCTCAGCCAGCCACGTCGTCCCATTCTGCTACGCCAGGTAGTCTCAGTTGGTCACTGGTCTGCTTCTCCAGTTGTTTTCCCTTTTTCATTTTTCCCAAAGCACAAATTCTCTACAGCATAGGTAAGATGAGACACAAATGCTGATTCATATTTTCTTAAAGACTTAGGACTCCTCAGAGAGGAAGAGAAACACAACACAGAAGAGAAAACTGAAGAGAGGCTACGGTATTTGACTGCACATGCTGTGCCCCTCCCTAGAGTCCACTCCGAGCAGTTTGTTCTTAGTCCCCAACTTGCCACCCCAATGCAGGGGCCTAGTTTGCCTCCCCACAAAGGGGGCATCTGATAAGTTCCTCTCATTTCTCAACATTTTTCTGAAACAGTAAGTTGAGTTTAGAAAATAAATGAACAAAAAAATTTTTAAGTTCAAGTTGTATCATTTTATACTAGAGCTAGAAAAGAAATATGAATTTTTGGGCCAGCTGGTGATGTGGTGGCTAAGGCAGCTGGATCTCATGTGGCCGACTGCATGGTTCAATTCCCAGACCTGGTGGCTTGAGAACCGTGCCAAGTATGTGTGTGTGCATACCCAAGATCCCAAAAGAAACAAGGAATGGAAGAGAAGGGATTGTGGTATAACCACTCCCTTGGAGGGTAATTTCCCACTCCCTCCCACCCCCGTTTCTCTCTTCCTCTCTGCCAAGGTCATGTATGCTGTGGCAAATTTGAAAAAAAATCAGAGAAAGTGTGCATTTTTATATTGACTTCTTTTGTAGTGATTCAACTCTATTATAATCTCTTTTTTTTTTCATTTCAGGGATATTATGATATAAACAGTGAAGTATTTTTAAGTTTGCCTTGCATCCTTGGAACTAACGGGGTATCCGAAGTCATCAAAGCCACAGTGAAAGAAGATACGGTGACTGAGAAGCTCCAGAGCAGCGCAGCCTCAATCCATGGTCTCCAACAACAGTTAAAACTTTGATTCTCAAGGGCAGTTACCTGACAGAAAAGGTGATTCAATTCCGCCAACATTTACAGCTTCAAGAACTTCTGTATCTTATATCCTCACAGGCTGCTTGGTTAAGGTAGATGGTTTCTTGGTTAGCTTTGTAATTTGAATCCCTAAGGAGTTAGACATGGAGGAGTGGGGACACTCAATTTTCTTTGGGGTTCTTGAAGTATCTATACTGTTCTTTAAATCCTTAGCAGAGATAAACGTCTATCTGCAATACGCATTATTTTGAGTTGTCCAGCCTAAACTAAAAGTACATTTAGCACTTTGGGGATCTTTTGAAAGCAATACATTTTTTTTTTCTCTGTATTTTTCTTTTTTTTTTTTTTAAAGCAATACATTTTTAAAGAAAATTACTGTTGGCAATGAACATGATAAACTGAAGATCAGTATAGGTTTACCATATGTGCTAGATGTACACTCAAGGGATCCACAGCTTAAGATATCAGTTCTTTGTTTCTTGTTTTTTAAATACACTTGGTAGTAATGTAAAGCCTTTTATTTTATTTTTTCTAAATCCACTAGCTACCAAAAACTGGAAAAGGATTTTAAATGTATTTTAAAATAGTAGAGGGAAAGTAAAATTAATATATGAAAAAAAAGTATATTTTAATTTCCAGTGGGACTTCCTTTCCTTCCTTGGTGAACATGCCTGAGTTTTTTTCCCTGAAATCCATCCATCCATTTTTTCCATTGGAGAGAGAGAGACTACTGTGACATGTGATAGTGACAGCTAACATCAATACTTTTTTTTGCTATAGGGCATGTGCGCTTGCCTGAAAGACAGAGAGAGACAGAGAGACAGAAAGCAAGAAATCACCCCCCTAGGGGGGATGGCCACGCCGCAGTCCCTTTTCCTCCATTCTCCTCTCGGGATCTTGGGCACGCACGCACACGCATCCGGTGTGAGTTTAAGCCACCGGGTCCAGGACTTGAACCGCGGTTGACTACATGGGAGTCCAGCGACATAGCCATTACACCAACTGCTGGTCCCAACATCAATACTTCTTTATCTTCTATGACCAATAAAGACAGTCAGACAGGCCCCCCAGACAGGGTCATCACACTGCAATCCACTCCAGCCTCAGCCAGCCCGATTACAGGTGCAAGTGGGCGGTGTGCCTAGGGAGGTCTCTGGATGTGAGCCTGGAATTCCCTGGTGTCAGCCTCGCAGAGAATTGGTTCCCACTGCACCGCCATTGCCCCCAGCACTTCCTGTGCACAGTGTACAGAGCAGCATGATGAGCACTTTTTTTTTTTTTTTCTTGTTTTGGAGAGGTTTTTGCTATAGGGCGTGTGTACTCGCCAGAAAGAGAGAGAGAGACAGCGAGAAATCAGCCCCCCCTCCGGGGGGATGGCCATGCCGCAATCCCTTCTCCTCCAGTCTCCTCTCGGGATCTTGGGCACACGTGCCCAGCGTAAACTTAAGCCACCAGGTCTGGGACTCGAACTGTGGTCAACTACATGGGAGTTCAGTGACATAGCCATTACACTAACTGCTGGTCCCAGCACTGTTATTTTATGGAATCCTCACAGTAACCCACTAATCCTCACAGTAACTACTGAAGTAGTGACTATTAGCAGTATCATTGTATAGAGGAAGAAAGTGAGATTTAGGTCCCAAATCTCATGCTTACCAAGGGGCAGTTACCCATACAAACTCTACTTTGTCTAAGAGCTCAAAGGGAGAAAAGGCCTAAATGCCAAAATAGTTATCCCAAGACCTAAAGCTGGGGCCGTGTCTACTACGAAAGGATTATATCCATTCTCATGTAGGGCTTCCTTCTTTTTGTTAAAGATAGTCTTTAGACAGACTGATTACCTAGCTTCCCAGACTTGTCTCAGCAAGTGGCAGAGGCAGGTATTCAGTGAGGTAGGTGTTTGTTTAGTCAGTCATCTAGTTTTTATCAGGAACCTCCAGGGCAGGCACTTATGGTGAACAGGCCTGGCCTAGGTGCAAGCCCTCATGGTCCTCAGGATGTAGTATAGGAAACAGAATCCAGTCTGTGAGCAGACTGCAGATGTACAGAGGCAAGTGTAGGAAGTCCTGTGAAGAAGTGCAGGGTGCTTTGAAAGAATCGAACAGCCAAAGAGAGAGGTGCTAGGTGGTTTACAAGGGCAGACACATCCCAGATAGAGGAAATAGCTAAGGCTGATTTCGTATCATGGATGCTGATAATGATAAACTTCAGTCATAAAGTGAAAATATATTCTGTATCCCATGTTTGAAAAAGAAGATATGCCTAGAAAGAGTTCTATCAGAGTTAATTGAATAAAAAATGTTGGACTTTTGAAGAGGTACATTAGTTCTGTGTAATTTCAACACACAGGTAGACTATTTTGGTAAACTCTTAACAATATATCCTTATTATCCTTTCGTATGAAATAGGAAATTAGAACTGAAAGAACCATTTCTTGTTTAATTTTTATTTTATTTACTTTTTGTTTCTGCCATAGGGTGAGTGTGCTTGCCAGAGAGACAGAGACAATGAGGGAAAGTGAGGAATTAACAATGAGAGGGAAAGTGAGGGGGCATAGCCACACCAAGCATGCACGCACCTGTGCCCAGTATGATTTTCAAGCTGCCAGGTCCGGAACTTGAACCGCGCAGTCATGTGGGAGTCCACATGACTATGGGGACCCATCATGCCCCTGACTGGCCCCTCTTATTTTTCAAACTAACCTTTTCAGGGGCTGGGGGCTGGCGGATGGCGTGGTGGCTGGGGGCACTGGGTTCCCACATTGGCTGCCTGTGGTTCAAGTCCTTTTCTCTCTCTCTCTCTCTAGTCAAACTGAAAAGTAATAATAACAAATAGAATTAAATAAATAAATAAATAATTCTTTGAAAAAGCCCTAGCCTTTTCTAATATCTATTAATACTGGGTGTCAGAAAAATCATGATGTATTTTTCTTTTTTTTAATGAGAAAGTGCATGATGATTTTTCCTATAATCCAATAAGAAATTAGGTAATTCATAATATTGGATTTCTAATATGCTGTTGAACAGTAACCTATCCAAGAAATACTATACAGTAGATGAATTACCAAGAACTCACTATATTAATTATAAAAGGAACCCGTGTTGATACAACTATTTATTGAGCACCTACTGTTATCCAGGTACTGTGCTAGAATTTAAATATTCAAAGATGAGTAATAGTCTTTGTCCTCTACAAGGGCACTATGCAGAATTAATTCTGTCCAAGAGCTCCTTGAGTCTTACATATGAGCAATCATGCTCTAAGTCCCAACTGTAAGTCAGACAGTGCCACCACCAACCCCCTCCCTGTGATTTGGTGATAATTTGATATTCATGATGTTTCTCTGTTAACTTTCAGTTTTTCATTTCTCCTAAATCATGCAGTACCTTTACTTGTTATGATTTTTAGTGGGGCATGGATTAAAATGCTTTTTTGATACTGTAGCAAAAAAAAACAAAACAAACAAAAAACTTTTACTTTCCAATTTACATTGTTCACTTTAAAAATCAAGAATAACAAATATAATAAATTTTGATTTGTAAAGTCACCAAGTGATGCCTACTTTATTTAAGGGGAGGTTTTTTTTTTCATATAATTTATATAGCACCCAGGATATTTTGTATTTCATTTTAAGTGGCTTAAGTGCAAAATGAAGAGACTGTATTTTATTATTATTTTTTTATTTGTCGGAGGGCTCATGTGCCAGCCAGCAGGAGAAATAGAAGGAAAATGAGAAAGCACCCACTATGGGAGATGGCCACATTGCAATCCTTTGTCTTTTCAGGATTTGGGGTACCACGCACAGGTCCTGATGTATCTTTCAAGACGCTGGCCTGGCAGGACCAAACTGTGAATTCAGTCATGTGGGATCTAGCCCCACCAATCACCACCTATTGGATGGCTCTTATCAATTATTTTTAAAGTTTAAAAAATTATTTTTAGCAAGAAATTTTTTTTTCTTTGCTGTAGGGTGTGTGTGCTCTCTGGAGAAAGTGAGAAATCACTTCCCCCTCCCAGGGGGAGATGACCACACTGCAGTCCCTTCTCCTGTATTCTCTTCTTGGGATTCTGGGCATGCATGTACACGCCCCCAGCCTGAGTTTCAAGCCAAGTCTGTGACTCCAATGGTGGCTGACCAGGCGACTCCAGCGCCTTAACCACTACTCCACCTGCTGGCTCCAGCAAGAACTTTTAAACAGTGTATTTCCTGGCAATCCTTCAACTTGGAGGGGTTGTTCTGCTCGAGGGTCCTCCTGAATAAGCTGTGGCTTTAAGAACTATTTGAAAATCACAGTGCCTTAAGTGTTATAAAGCAGCCGGCGCAGTGGAAAGAGAAACGTAGTTTGGCTTGGAGCTGTGTGCTTAACTAAACTACAGTAATCCAAAAAAAATTATAGCTACTGAAATAGCCTTTGTGTGTGTTGGCAAGTTTATACTCGTGCTTCCACATGCTTTCAATTAGGCCCTCACTTAGCGGCCAGCTCAGAAGGGAATCAATACCCACAGTTATTAGCGCTATATCAAAATCATGCCAAGGATCCTTCATCAGTCCCAAACTTTACATACCCTGAACAGCTCTGTGCTTACAAGACTGGCGGTGACGTGGAGTAATGACTAAAATAAGTCCCCATGAACTTTCGTAGTAGAAATTCACTTGAGATCGAACCTTCTCTTGTTCTGAAAGGCAAGCATGCCCACAAGGGCTTGGACTCAGGCGGCACACAATTCAGCGCAAGGAACTGTAGAAAACAGCCCGCACTACCTCCCACGTCTGGGCTCCGAGACGTCCCGACTCAGGGAGAGGTGTCCTAGCGAACTTAGTGCCAGGCTTCCTGAACGTGAGGGCGCTACACTCTGCCCCTGCAAACGGAGTAGGAAGGATCCGTAACTTAAGCGTCACTCGATAGTCCCAGAATCCCCGGCATCTCGCCAGGCAGCCTCCCATTTCACAGGTGGGATGAACAAGCCCGAGCTTAAGCGCACCTGCCTCCCGTCATCCCACGGGCCGGCGGCCCAGGACGGTGCCCTGATCGCTTCCGTGGCCGCCGACGTGCCGAGTCGCTCAGCGAGGCTCACACGCCAGACCTCGCACTCCTCCCCTCCCGTCCCTGCTTCCACGAGTCCGAGGGCGACGGGGGGCGCGCGGGGGGAGGGGGGACCCCAAGGGCCCCCCAAGCACGCCCGCCGCCAGCTCGCCCTTCCCTGAAAGACAGCGTCCTCGGAAGTGACGCGCCGGAAGAGGAAGTGCAGCCGCGGCGCCGACTTCCTGTTGTGAGAGGCAGGGGGGGGGGGGGCGGCCCCTG
>NW_006159538.1:327867-338122 GCF_000334495.1 Tupaia belangeri chinensis
GCCGCCTGCCACCTGCCGCCCGCCCTCCTCCGGGAGAGTTGGGAGCTGCCCGCGGGGCAGTGGAGTTTTCATAAACACAGAGGACCGGCCACACGGAATTCTTGATCCGAGGCGGCCCCTCCCACTCCTGTCCCACTCTAGTGACCCCTCAGCCTTCGCCCTCCCCTCGCCAGCCTCCAGAGACCGAGGCCTTCACTGTATTCCCCTCGCAGCTGACACCCGACCTGCGGGAGGTCCGTAGTTATTGATTGCATTGGTCCAGTGATCGGAAAACGTCCAGCGTCGCCCGAACAGCAGCCCCTCGCCACCTCGGGTGAAATAGGTAGAACCCATTACCGTCTCGGGGATTTGCTGAGAGTCACAACTAGTAACTGGGTGCATCCTGTAACGCATTTCGGTTTGTTTTGAACTGGATTTACAACTTCACAGTTCAAGGATGGAGTTTTTTGTGTTGTTAGTATCATTATTCAAAAAGCAGTTGGGCGTTTTGCATTTTAAAGCCATGCTTTTTAAAAAATGATTACTTCATATGTGGCTCCAGACACCAGAACGAAGTGGCTGAAGTGGCTTTTGTTTTGACCAAAACTAACTGGAATGAGAAACATGTAAAGCGGACTTGTCTCCTTCAGAGGGTAAGCTTTGGATGCTTTGGTTAAAGAAAGGATGATAGATTTAAGAGATTTTAAACTTAGAATGAAGCACCCTGTTAGGTATAAAGGTTTTGTTTAAGAAGACATTTCAGGGCAAAATTATCCCAGTGTCCTTGATAGAAGAGCAAATAATTTCTAAAGGAGAAAGGACTTTTCAGAACAAAGCTCCACTTGTTGTCTAATCATATCGCCTAGGCATCTTGATTATCCTTAATTACAGAGGACTTTGGGGGGAGGACCCTAGAAGATCTGGCCCATGTAAAGGTCTATGTTGTAACATATATCCACTGTTTCACTTCGTAACTGAAGAGTAGCCGTTTCATGACATTTTTGTTCTTTAAGTTGATAGCATAGTCATTAAGGCTTATTCCTTGATGTGTATGTATTTATATAAGGAACAAGAATACTCAAATATTGGTTGACTTTTAAAGCACTAATTAGGTTTCCTAAATTTCCTCTAGGGGAACCTGACATCAAAGAAAAGGCAAAATATTTTATACCTCCTCCTGCCTCCCCTAACCACCCAACCTCCTTGTTTCCCAATGACAAAAAAGGAGATAAGGAAGAGGCGTGTGTGAGAGGGCATCCTATCTATCTTTGGGTTTTTGGCTTAGTTTCTGAAAACCTAAAAGTATTAGTGATTCTGAGTATCAGCTATGAATAGGTAGGAATAGTGAGCAGGATAAAAATGTAAAAGCTCCTGGAGCTCCTTCTTCCTAACATAGTGGTAGCTTGTCGCTTATCCTCTCTGTTGGGTGTGGTCTGATGCAGGATTACTAGGACTCTGGACACATCAGCAGGGTGAAGGTCATGGCCCCATACTCCTGATTGACCGAGATCTCCACTCCCATCGTGGTTCACTAGGTTGCCTACCCTGGCTTAGGTTGTTTTATGTGAAGATACTTGAAACAGGTTTGTAAGAAAATTGAACTAAAGTATGGGTTTATTTTTAGGCAAGTATTTGAAATCCACACATAATTTTTTATAGTGTGCATTTTTTAAGCTTTTTATTTCTTTCATGAGAGAGCACCCCAACAGAGTCCTAATGTTGTGATCTAACCCCAGCTCTGGCCAGCCCTGGATCATGATCACGGCTCTGGTCTGCCTGGCGCACTCAAGAATGTCTCTAGCCATGAACTCAGAATCTTCCTACATGGGTTAGCCTCACAGAATATCTTGTCTGTCCACTATGCTACTGTCCTGGTCCCCTTTACGTGAGTGGAAGATGGAGGGAGGGTAAAATTGGGGGAAGGTAAGGAGCTCAGTTTGGGCCATATGCAGTTTGACATTCATTTAATAGCCAACTGAGATGTCAGGTTGGTTGGTAGTTAGACATGTCTGGGGTTCAGGAAAGAGGTTCAGACTAGAAAGTTTAAATTTGGGAGCTATCAACGTATAAGTGGTATTTAACCCATGAGGAGATACAAAGGAGTGAGTTTAGGTGGAGATGAGGACGGAGAACTGAAGAAGTCTAGGGTTTAATATTAACTGGTTGGGAGAGAAGAAACAACCAGCCTAGAGACTGAGAAGGACCGACCACAGAGAGGAGGAAAATAAACATTGGTGTCCTGGAAACCAAACAAAGAGCATGTTTTAAGAGGCAGGAATCAATATGATCAAATTCTGCCAATGCCAGAACTGGCCACTGTGTACCAGGTGGCAGTTGCTGGTGTCCTTGAGGTACAGTTCCATTGAAGTGGGTGCAGAAGTCTCACTGGAGTAGGATTGAAGGGAATGGGTCTAGACATGGAGTATTCAATGGTAGTAACATCACAGAGTTACCCAGATACCGTGTGCTCCCTGATTGGAAAACACCATCTGTGAAATGATCTGTGAAAGGAGGAAAAAAATTACTTTAAATTATGAGGATAACTTCTAGGTCCAACTACCAAGTCTCAGACACATGTACAGTATTATTTTATTGTTTTAAGATTTTTGTGCTCACCCGAGAAAGACAGAGACATAGAGAAAATGAGAAATCACCTCCTAGGGGGATGACCATGCCACAATCCCTACTCCATTCTCCTCTCAGGATTTTGGGCATACATGCATACACACCTGGGGTGTTTTTTCAAGCTGCCTGGCTTGGGACTCAAATCAGAGTCAGTGTGGGATCCTGCACCTTAACCACCACGCCATCTGCTGGCCCACATATACAGTACATTAAATTTTAAACTATACCAAGGTATGAAATTAGTGAGTTACAAACCATGGGAGCCTCTATAGGATAAATGAACAGATTTTTTCCAACAAATAAATTTCAAGGGGTAAAGATAAAGATGACCCATCAGTTGCTTATTTATCAACTGAATAGTAGATAAAATGTACTAGTAACATATCTACATAATGAGTATTATGCAGCAATAAAAAGGAGTGAAATACTCATACATACGACAACATGGGTGAACCTTGAAGACATGTTAAACAAACACAGTCATAAAAAGCCACAGATTGTATGATTCCATTTATTTGAAATATCCAGAGTAGACAAATCTAAGGACAGACAGTAGATTTGTGGTTATCTTGGGGGAAAGCAAGGGCTAGCGGAATGGGGGAGGGGTGCAGGTGCAGTGATTGCTAAAGGGTATGGCTTTCTTTTCGGGATAATGAAAATATTTTCAAATACATTGTGGTAGTTGCACAACTCCGAACATACTAAAAACCATTAAACTGTTCACTTTCTGTGAATTATATGGTATGTGAATTACATCTCAATAAAGCTGTAACAGATAGAGGTGGCTAAGCTAATCTGTGTATTAAGAGAGTCCTAAAGAAGGTTTTAACAAATTGCCATGTGTGGACTTTATTTGGATCCTGATTCAAACAAACTAAAAAAAAAAATACATATGGCATTACCTTAGACATTTGACAATATTAAGAGAATAGTGATTATTTCAGTGTAACGGTATTGTAGATTTTTTCCAAGTTCGTTTATTTTATTATTTATTTATTTATTGCTATAGAGCATGTGTGTGCTCACCAAGAAAGAAGGACTAGAGAGACAAGGAAAGGGAGAAATCACCTCCCCCTGCCCCAGGGGAACAGCCATGCCACAGTTTCTCCTCCATTTTCTTCTCAGGATTTTGGGGATGCATGCATACATGCCTGACGTGTTTTTTAAGCTATTGGGTCTAAGACTTGAACCACAGAATTGGCCTTGTGGAATCCAGTGCCTTAAGTGCCATTTCACATGCTGGCCCCTTACTTTATATTCTAACTATTCTATTGAATATTTTGGTTTTGCTTGTGTGTGTTTGTGTGTGTGTGTATAATTTTTTTTTTTAAGAGAGATTTTTGCTATGGGGCACATGTGCTTGCCCAAGAGACAGAGAGAGACGAAAAATGAGAAATCACCCTCACGCCCCAGGGGGAATGACCACACCACAACCCCTTCTCCATTCTCCTGTCAGGATTTGGGGCATGCACACACATCCTCCCAGCATGAGTCTTGTGCCTCTAGATCCAGGTCTTAAACTGCGGTTGACACATGGAAGTCCAGGGACATGCCACCTGCTGTTCCTTTTTATTTGTAAGAGGTTTTTGCCATAGGGCGCATGTACTCACTGGAGAGAGACAGTGAGAGGGAAAGTGAGAAATCATCCCCCAGGTGTGACGGCCATGCCTCAGTCCCTTTTCCATTCTCCTGGGATCTTGGGCACGCATCCACACATGCCCAGCATGATTTTCAAGCCACCAGGTCCAGGACTTGAACAGCAGTCAACCATGTGGGAATTTGGTGATGTTACCACTATTCCATCTTCTACCCCCACACTTTCACTTATTTATTTATTTATTTTTAGAGATTTTTGCTATAGGGTGTATGCGCTTGCCAGAGATACTGAGAGAGACAGATGGCGAGAAATCACTCTCCAGGGGGATCACGTCATAATCCCTTCTCCACTAACCTCTCAGGATTTCAAGCACACATGCACACAGTCCCAGCGTGTGTTTCAAGCTGCCAGGTCCAGGAGGTCTGGGACTCAAACTGTGATCAGCCATATGGAAGTCCCATGTGGGAGTCCAGCGACATAACCATTATACCACCTGCTGGTCCCACACATTTTTATTTTTTAATTGCCAGAGGACACGTCTGTTCACCAGAAGGAGAGAGACAGAGAGGAAGAATGTACTCGTGCGTCAGTCCTTTCTCCATTTCTTAATCCTGTTGGGGTTTTGGGCATGCATGTGTATGTGCCTGGATATGTTTTTCAAACCACTGAGATTTGAACTTCAGTCAATCATTTGGGATCCCACTCCTTTAACTACCAAGCCAGGGGGGCCAAGCCTTGCTCCCACTCTCCTTTTTTTTTTAATATCCACTTCTATATCTAGGTTTTGGAGAATGGTTAGGATTGGGGGGGGGCGCATTTTTGTTTGGACAGAAGAGTCAAAATGAAGGTAAGTAGCTCTAGGGTTCAAGTAGATGGCAGGAAAGAAAGCTATTGAGGTTCTTTCAGACTTCAATTAGTATTAATGATTAGTGAAAACCATTACACTTTTAAGAAGAATGCTTTAAAAAAATTTTAAGAAAATAATAAGTAAATAATAAAATATGTGCATTGATTCTAAATCACATTCTTCTCTGATTTTACTTTTCAGTACAAATACAGAGACCTAACTGTACGTGAAACTGTCAATGTTATTACTCTGTACAAAGATCTCAAACCTGTATTGGACTCATATGGTAAGTTTATGCAATGTAAATACCAGTGAGTTTTTACTCTTTTTGTTAATGATTGTAATTTTTCTTTTAAGTCTGTTGGTTTTTCAGTTGTAGGACTGAACGAAACTTCACTTAGTGAAAGTGTTAACAGATAGGAAATTATAAGATCTAATAATAACATTTTATATTTGCTTGGTTTTTTTAAGTTTAAAAGAAAAACTCTTAACATAGAGTTAAGCAGGTTTAGATATAGAAGGGGACATCAGAGATAAATGTCTTTTCCCAAAATGTCCACAGACTCCCCCCCTAAATCTAAAGGATGTTTGCTGGGAGCTAAACAGGTCCAGGGTGGAGGCAGAATCCTGTGGTAAATTTGAGCGACTGTAGACTAAACAAAATTAGATTTCACTGCAGCAAGGTTTTTCAGAGCCTTTAATATGCTAATGTTTATGCATCATGAAGAGAGAAGAGAAGGTGCAGTGTATTCTAAAGTTACTGAACTGCCGAGCCCTCATTGGACTGTCCTTTTCATTTTACAGATAAGGGAATGTTTTTTAATATGGTCTTATGTTATGTAGGGTAGGTTGGTGGCAATTTGTCTCTAGTTCCTATTAAGACAAAATTTAAGTGGGATTTAAGTATGAAATGACTGTACATGGAGTTTTCCTTTTTCAAAGAATTATTTATTTAATTTTATTTGTTGTCATTATTTTTAAATTTGACCAGAGAGAAAGGGAAAATGAGAAAGTAAGCCACCAAGTCTGGGACTTGAACCATAGTCGACCCTGTGGGAATTCAGCACTTTAACCACCATGCCACCTCCTGGCCCTGGATTTTTCCTTTTTTAGAAAACAGGCTTTCCTATACCCATTTTAATGTAATTGCTTCAGTCCTGTCTCCTTGGAAATACCTGATTTACTAGAGCCAAGAGAAAACTCATGCTGTCTCCTGTCCAATTAGAGAGGCCCTTCTCTTTTATGGCAAGGAACTGTGTTTTGTAGTTGAGGCTTACTAAGTTCTAATCACCCCTAAGACTGAAAACTTGAGGAGCCTGGGGATAAGAGGCAGGAAGCACCAGAAGAGCAATCAGTTCTTTGTTTCCTGAACGAGAGACATGAGCTGGACATCCTCTCCCTAAGCTCGGGCACAGTTCTCCTCGTTTTGACTTACCTTCTTTCTGTCCACATACGTACTATAGTGCAGGCTAAACAGCTCTAATTAGAAAATCTGAAATCCGAAACACTCCAACATCTGAAACTTGTGAATGCCAACACAACACCGCCAGTGAGAAATGCCACACTTTACCTTAGGTGGTGGGTCACAGTCAAATCCTGCACTACAAAAATTCTTCTGGGCAGTGTATGTAAGTTTTATCTGAAACATAAATGAATTTCATGTTTAGACTTGGGTCCCATCCCCAAGATGACTCACTGTGTATGTGCAAGTATTACCCAAAAAATCAGAAATACTTCTGGTCACAAGCATTTCAGATAAGGGATACTCAACCAGTACTTTTGATCTGCAAAAAATCTCTTACTGTCATAATTAAAGTTAATTCTAAAATGGCTTAAATGATGTTTAGTGATGAAGTCCTGTGCAAAAGGAGCTGGATCCCACGTGGCTAACCACACAGTTCAAGTCTCGGGCACCAGCTATTTGAAAAATGCTCTGGGCAGGCAGGCTGGTGGTGTGGTGGTTGAGGCCATGGACTCCCACATGGCTGACTGTGGTTCAAGTCCTGGACCCCGCAGCTTGAAAACCAGGCTGGGCGTGTCTGTGCATGCCGAAAATTCTGAGAGGAGAATGGAGAAGGGATTGTGGCATGGCTATCCCCTTGGAGGGTGATTTCTCACTTTCTGTGTCTTTTCTCTCTCTCTTTCTGGTGAGCGCATGCACCCTATAGCAAAAATCTCTAAAAAAAAAAGAAAGTAAAGAAAGAAGGAAGGAAGGAAGGAAAGAAGGAAAGAAAAAAAGGGAAGAAAGAGCACATTGGGCATGTGTGCCTATGTTCCCAAAATTCTGATGGGATGGATGGTCACATCACTGTTCAGGTTTTCTATCTAACCCTCTCCACCACCACCCCATGAGTGCATGCACTCACTGACAGTTTAAAACAAACAAAAAAATCTAGCCAGATTGAAAAACAAATTACTGCAATGGTACACACCTAACTGGGGCTAGAACTTTACTGTTAGTGTATGGTTTTTATTATATTCCCAAAGAGTAAATATATTGATCAGAACTGACAAAGTGTCCAGCATCATCAGACAAATCGTGTATAACTTTGTATGGCTGAAACAAGTCTAAACTAAGAGTTTAAAAAAAAAGACTTGAAATTTAAAGAAGGTGGTTTCTCAAAAATGCACAAAATCAAAATCAGAATAAATTGCCGTGCAGTTTACAGTGGTCAACAGTAAGTTTAAAGAATGAGGTCAACACTGCAGTGCCCTGTCCCTGTACTGTTCATTGCAGCTTTTCCTCTGAGCAATACAGTCATTGTTACAATTGATGTAAAATGCAGAGGGATGTTAAAAAGTTCGTGGAAAAATGGGATTAAAGTATGAGTTTATTTTGGTGCAAAAAATTGAAATCCTTACAGTTTTCTCATTATATGCATTTTCCATGAACTTTTTTAAGACCACTCTGTTATGTGATCTAATTAATCAATTCATTATAGATAGGAAACCATGTGGTATGAGAAGTACATATTAATAAATGTCTATTTGTGAAAACCTTTTTTTGTTTTTTAAAATTTTGCCAGAAGGTGCTTTTGCTCTCTGGAAGGAGATAGAGATGGGGGTTGGGGATTGAGAAAGCATCCCACCATGGGGAATGTCATGTCATAGTTCCTTTTATTCTGTTCTCCTTCCTTTTGGGATTTTAGGCACTCAGACCATGCTGTCGGCCATGTGGAATCCAGTGACTTTAACCATGCCATAGGCTGACCCCCTTTTTTATTTTTAATACTATGGTTTGATACAACATTGGAATTGAGAATAATAGTAAGTGGGGGGGTAAATGTTTGGAGAGTTCTAAAATGTAATGATACGAAGTTAACAGTTAGTATGGTGTCATTTGGTGGTGATTTTTAAACAGTTTATAATCATGGTAGTGAGGACCAGGAGCTCGCATTTGCTGGGACTCTATCACTTAACATTCATTTTTCCAACTAATTCCAAGCACCTTCTTCCCTCATTCAAAAGCCGATACCATTGAGTGAATCAACAAAGGATTCTTGGTTATTAGACAGTATGGATGCTACATTAACTGTTTAGCCCCTTTCTAAGCTAATGATGAATTTTAACCAGTCTTTCTGAAAACAATTCTGTGGGAGTGTCTCATAGACTGGAATGCTTGTGTTTAAGTCCTTATTCTTTCCTTTCAGTTTTTAATGATGGCAGCTCCAGGGAACTAATGAACCTCACTGGAACAATTCCTGTGCCTTATAGAGGTGAGTGTCTTGTGCTTTTTATGTTTCCGGTTTAGATCCATTTTGTTACGTAATAAATGTGTTGCCAAAAAATTATAAGTAATTTAAAGGAACTTTCTCTTGGCTTTCATGATGGTACAGAGATATTGCTTTTATTTCTATTGAATTTCATTTGGCTGCAGCACCTAACATTTTCAGTTTAACTCCTTTACCAAGTTACATTAACAAGTAAGTGCCTGAGTGCGTTGGAGGCATTTAATGATTCATAAAACTAAAGAATCTTATACATCAGTTTGACTATAGATACCAGATTTCCCAACTGAGCCAGATTTGATTACATAAAGCAAAGCGAAGGGGATGACAACACCGATTCTTATAGCACAGCCGTGAAGTCCTTTGTTGTTCAGCCCTGTGCTCAGGCAGTGAGTATGTGACACTAAACTGACAGTGCCACATTTCTTGGTCAATCTGTGGGCAGCAGTCATCCATTTGACAGTTGGATTGGGCCTTATATAGGGTCTAGCTTTTGGCAAGAGTTTCAAGTCTAGCTATCATATCACTTTCTGATATGTCCATCTTCTCTATATCCCTTTCCAGCCAGTCTTTTTAACTGAAATGATAGTCAAGCAGCAAAGACTAGACTGGGCTGAAAGATAATTGGTGGTGGCCCTGCCACTCTGGCACTGGCAGCAGGTGCTGCTGTGCCAAGCCGGAAACCACATGGGAAGGTCCTGACTCTATTTGAACATTCTGGGGTATGCCCACAATTCTAGCTAGCAGGATTGGGAGAGGATCATAATGTGAAGACCCCATTCAAGGGTGTCCTCTCCATATGAAGGAAATAAATATGTAAACATCAAAAACAAATGGATCATTTGTGGAGAACATAGCAACAAACACACCTGGCAGTGTGGTTATCAGGTAACTCCTTAATCCTGCTGCTATACTTTGTAAACTGAAAATTTGATAACCGATCTTAACATTTTGAAATTTAAAATATTTGTTGTGTGTATATGTGTGTGTGTTTTTTTTTTCAGTGTTGCTCAGTTGAAATTCTTCTTTCTCTATTAAGCTACTATTTTTTTTAAAGAATTATTGTATTTAACTTTATCTATCTTAATTTGACCAGAGAGGGATAGAGTGAGAGAGAGAGAGAGAAAGTGAGAAAGCAAGCCACCAGGTCCAGGACTTGAACCGTGGTTGGCTATGTGAGAATCCAGCACCTTTAACCACCACGCCACTTGCTGGCCCCTCTATTAAGCTATTATTAAAATAACAATAATAATAATAATAGGGGGACCAAGCAGCTAGCATAATGGCTGTGTCACTGGTCTCCCACATGGTCAACTGTGGTTCAAGTCCCCAACCCAACAACTTAAAACTTATGCCAGGAGCATGTGTGTGTGTGCCCCCAAGATCCCAAGAGAAAAATGGAGGAGAAAGGACTGTGGCATGGCCATCCCCCCTAGGTGGGGATTTCTCACTTTCTGTCTCTGTCTCTTTCTCTCCAGC
>NW_006159538.1:338676-344571 GCF_000334495.1 Tupaia belangeri chinensis
CCCTCCTGGGGGGTGATTTCTCACTTTCTGTCTCTCTGTCTTTCTGGCGAGCGCATGCCCCTATAGCAAAAACCTCTCCAAAAAAAAAAAAAATTTCACAAGTGGGGAATACATTAAAACATAATGTACTGGTAGAACTCAAATCTCAAAGCACTTCCATCAAGAATGATAGTAGGGGGACCAGCAGTTAGCGTAATGGCTATGTCGCTGTACTCCCATGTAGTCAACCGAGGTTTGAGTCCTGGACCCAGTGGCTTAAACTCATGCTGGGCCCATGTGCGTGCATGCCCAAGATCCCAAGAGGAGAATGGAGGAGAAGGGATTGCGGTGTGGCCATCCCCCGGGGGGGTGATTTCTCGCTTTCTGTCTCTGTCTTTCTGGCGAGCGCACGCGCCCTATAGTAAAAACCTCTCCAAAAAGAAAGAACTTCTGTTTTTGCCTCTGATGGTGTTAACTTATTATACCAGTGTGCTTACCAAAATAACTGAGAAAGCTATTGAGGCAGTCAAGACCTGAATCGTCGAGACTGTAGAGAAGAGAACTACAAAGAGGTGAGCCAACAGTCTGCAAGTAACTCTACCCTTAGGGGTATTTACGCACTCTTGGTGTGGGATGAGACCAAGAATCTGCTCAGAAGGCCTAAGGTAGGAGGCAGAGAAACCTGCAGCATTTCTAGCAATCTCACAGGACCAAAATGACAAAAGTTACTCTTCTGTCTGCTAAGGTATTCCCGGATTCTAAAATCCAAGATATGGGAGATAAGCCACAAACCGTAGAATGGATTCTTACTCATACAGTACACATAAATGAATTTCAGATAGATTGTGAAAGGCAAAAGGATAAGACTTTCAGAAAATAATATAGGAGACAGTCTTCATGACCTTCAGTAGAGGAAGGTTTTCACACTGAAGAATATGTTTGTATGGGGGCCCAGCAGGTGGCATGGTGGTTAAGGCACTGGACTCGCACATGGCTGCTGTGATTTGAGTCCCAGACTTGGTGACTTGGGAAATCACAGTGGGCACTTGTGTATGTGTGCCCCAAATCCCAGGAAGAGAGTGAAAGAGAAGGGATTATAGTGTGGCCATCCCTCTTGAGGGGTAATTTCTCACATTTCCTCTCACTGTTTCTATTTCTCTCCTCTCCAATGAGTACCCCTGGAGAGGTACATGCACCCTATGACCAAAACATTTAAAAAATGTTTGTAATACTTAGAGCCCACCGAATAATATCTAGAATATATAAATATGTTATGAATCATTAAGAGAAAGAAACCTGTTAAGAAAGTAGATAAAGACTTAAATAGTTCACAAAGGAGGACAACTTACGGCCATAAGCATGTGGAAAGATGTTTAACCTTGCTAGTAGTTAGAGAAATGTAAATTAAAACCACAATGAGATATTGCTACTGTCAGATTGGCATTGCCACTTGACAATACCAAGGTAGAGAAGTGAAGCAAAGGAAACTTAAAAGGTGCTGCTGGGAGTGAAATTGACAAAACTGCTTTGAAAACCAATTTGGCATTACCTAGTAAAGTTCTAAGTGCACACGCCACGTGACCTAGCAGTTCTACTCGTTGGTGTATACACCAGAGCAGAATTTCTCAGCCTCTGCATTCTTGACATTGTGAATTGGTTCATTCATTGCTGTGGGAGAGCTGTTCTCTATCCTTCACCCACAAGATGCTGCTTGCAACATCCAGATGTTGTCACAACATCCATTTGTGACAAGCAAATAAGTCTTCAGACATTTCCAAATGTCTCTTGGAAGGCAAACACCCTTCACTTTAGAAGCACCACACAAGAGTAACCCTTGCACACGTGTACTAGAAAATATAACAAGAATGTTCACAATAGCATAATGAGTAGCCAAAGATTAGATAAAGCCCAGCTAACTATTGGCAACAGAAAAATTAATAAAAATGTAATAGTATATTAATTCAATAGGCACCATACAGCAATAAAAATGAATTAACTATAGCTATACTCTTTTACAAGAATGACTCTTACAAACATTGCTAAACAAAATAAACTTGTCTTAATAGATAAATGGTTTTTGTTCAATTCATATAAAGTTCAAAAACAGGCAGAATTATAAGTCATAGGAAGTATGTTTAAAATAAAGTAGAACAATGACTGTCCTAAGAAAAGTGGTTCCCTCTGGCATAGATGGAGGTGTCTGTAGTTAGGAAGGGAAGCATGAATAACTTCTAGGTTATTGGGGTGGTCTAGTTCTTCCCTTGGGTAATGGCTACATAGGTATTTTCTTTGTTTTTACTCTTATTTTTTTTTAAAGAATTACTTCTTTAATTTTATTTACTCATTCATTTAATTTAATTTGATCAAACACACACACACACACAGACACACACACACACAGGGATAGTGAGAAAGGAAGCCACCAGGTCGAGGACTCCAACCATGGTCAGCCATGTGGCCATGTCCAGCATCTTAACCACCATGCCACCTGCTGGTCCCTTCTTTGTTATTACTCTTTAAAGTTATTTATGTTTTACAGTTTTGGTATATATTGACATATTTCAGAAATCGGATAAATGAGAGTGGCTAACTTTGGTTTGGTGGATGAGGTTATATCATGGGGGATCCTGATTCTCTGCCCTCTAGTAGGCAGTGGGAGTCTTTATAGGGTTTTGGACAAGAGTAGCATATGGAAAGCAGTGGTTATTACACATACCATCTCAAGTACGCTAGGTAATTTATTATCTCTATAACTAGTTTAGTAATCACTAGCACCAAATTTTATAGCTAATACTGCAGGAATTTCTTCCCTTTGTAATAGTCCATAGGCAAGGGGGAGTTATTCATTGGCTAAGAGCTTTCGTCCACTTTGTACTTCAAGAATTCGGGCTCTTTCCAATTTGTGATGCCACTGTCTCCCAGGACTTCAGCGTCCTCTGCATCTAAGGACAGAGAATAGTAAAGAATATCTCCCCTTCTTGTCCATCTTGGCTTAGAAGTTAAGCCCTTAGAAGTGAAATCTGCTGTGCTTCCCTGATAAATTAGTTGCAAGGGGAACCAGCAGTTAGCGTAATGGCTATGTCACTGGACTCCCACGTAGTCGACCGCGGTTCGTGTCCCGGACCCGGTGGCTTAAAACTCATGCCGGGCGCGTGTGCGTGCGTGCCCAAGATCCCGAGAGGAGAATGGAGGAGAAGGGATTGCGGCGTGACCATCCCCCCTGAGGGGTGATTTCTCGCTTTCTGTCTCTATGTCTCTCTCTGTCTGTCTTGCGAGCGCACGCGCCCTACAGTGAAAATCTCTCCAAAAAAAAAAATAATAAAAAAATTAAAAAATAAGAAAATAAATTAGTTGCAAGGAGATTTGGAAAATATGGTCAGCTTATTCTCAGAAACAACTATTATGGAAGGGGAGCATGAACGTTTTTAGAAAACCTCAGTCATAAGTAAGTACGTACATACAACTGGAAGCTTCCCAGGAGGCTGATGCAGGAGTCTAATAACCCAGTATATGGTATGGCTGCTGTCATTTATCTTGATCTGCCTATGCTGCTTAGAATGTGAACTCTGACCTTCTTATTGCTTGATGGAAAAGCAAACAAGAAAGGATAGAACAGAGGAATTTTGCTTTCAAATTTTGCAGTGAGCAAGCAATTTTATAAAGTCATTACCTGTTTTAGTTGTTCTTTGAGTGAAAATAAGTAGCTCTTGCTACTTTTTTAATAACCTATATAACACATGAATGAAGACCTGTTCATACTACAGCATGATGGTGAGAAATCACCTCCCAGAGGGGATGGCCACACTGCAATCCCTTTTACTCCATTCTCCTGTTGGGATCATGGGCATGCACACACACACACGTGCCCGGCGAGAGTTTAAGACACCGGTACGGGACTCGAACCACAGTCGACTGCATGGGAGTCCAGTGACATAGCCATTACGCCAACTGCTGGTCCCACATTGCTGTCTTTTAATGTTTGTTTATTTTTATTTGTTTTTGTTTTTGCTAGAGGACACTTGTACTCACTGTAGAGAGATGGGGGAGGGACAGAAGAGAGGGAGGAGTCCCCCCTCTCTTAAGAATGGCCATGCCACAGTCCCTTTCCAGCATTCTCCTGTCAGGATTTTGGGCATGTGTCTGGCATGTTTTTCAAGCCTCCAGTGAACCGCACACTTGGACGTTTGGGATCTAGCTGCCTTAACTACCGCATCACAGTCTGGTTTTATTGCTGTCTCTGAAAGGCCTTAAATGTCAACAATATTATGACTACTACTTATAGCTGTCCCTGAATTTATACTAATATAAATTTCCCATTGGAAATAAAATAGGTTTTGGTTACTCTGTACACTCAAATGAAGTACAATACTACTTGAATTTTATAATATACATCTTTAGATAATGCTTTTTTTTTTTTTTTTTAATGGCTATAGAGTGCATGCACTCACTAGAGAGACAGAAAGCAGGAAATCACTCTGGAGAGGGGATGGCCACACCACAATCACGTCTCCTCCATTCTCTGGATTTTGAGCACGCATGCACACGCACACACCCGACGTGAGTTTAAAGCCTCAGGGTCTGGGACTCGAACTCTAGTCAACCATGTGGGAGTCCGGGAATGTAACCATTACACATCTGCTGGACTCTGGATAATACTATTTTTATTTATATACATGAAGCAAAAGCCTTCCCGTAAATACACGAATAATGATTAAAAGCCACCTAACTTTATTACTTTATTAAAATAAGGAAATTTTCATGATTGGATCCTATAAAGGAAATTGTTAAGTTGAATTGGAAACTGATGGAAAATGGCACAACTTTCTTTTTTGCTGGAAAGTGACTCTAACTGATTGGAATTTTTTTCCGTTTTTTAGCCACAGTCGGACTTGTTGGGACTCATTCAGGTCATGATTGTGGTGTTTGGAGATGAACCCCCAGTCTTCTCTCGTCCTACTGTTTCAGCATCCTATCCACCATATCAGGCAACAGGGCCACCAAATAGTAAGTTGAATCAAGATGTGATTTTAAAACTCATATAAACAAACAACAAAGAACGTCTTATAGAAAAATGTTTCTGATGACTTGACTTTGCTTTATAGCTTATCAAGTTAGTGGATTTTTTGGAGGTATTCTGAGGCCCCACATCTGCATGTACAGATACTCATCAACGACTGGCATTTGGGCTTCTCTTTGTAGGTAGAAGTCTAAGTATGGGTGTGCTGGATTCCAGAGTGGAGGGAGAAAGGATGGTGGAACAGAGCTAGAGTTTTCTTTAATTATGCATGCCATGGAATAGCTTTATTTGATCACCTTGGAAACAGATATAACTTGGAAGCTAGTCTGATTTTTCTTTTTCTTTGTAGATAAGAATTACAGGTCAACAAAGTCGTTCATGGTCAGCTATTCTGGGTATACACAATTGGACATCTAGCTCTGAGCTTTCTCTTTAGTACAGCCAACTCCTGGTCTTGCCCTGTGTGGAGGGGTGGGGCGTGGAGACAGTACCGGTTCTCCCCTAACCGATATACTTTCTGTTTTCTGGTTTTGAGTGATTCTAGCTCATACTCTAAAAATCACCCTGAATAAAGAGAGTTGGTTGTACTAACTCATTTTGATGGTACTAAATCAGTACTGACTTCATTGTATGGTTTTTTGTTGTTGTTTGTAAATTTTATTTAAGATTTTAATTATCCAAACTCTTTTTATCTTATGAGACAAAGGATGTGAGCTTTTATTTTTCTTCCTTGAATAATTCTTTTCCTTTTTAATCCATTATTGTTTGAGGAGCTTCTTGATATATAAGTGGAATAGAAATCTTCAGGACTTTTTGACCCCATGTTCCTTTCCTTCCCTACCTTCCCAGTATAAGCTCGGTTTTAGGGTTGGCATCTCTTTTTTTTTTTTTTTTTTTTT
>NW_006159538.1:344853-346885 GCF_000334495.1 Tupaia belangeri chinensis
CGTGCCCAAGATCCCGAGAGGAGAATGGAGGAGAGGGGATTGCGGCGTGACCATCCCCCCTGGGGGGTGATTTCTCGCTTTCTGTCTCTCTGTCTCTCTCTGTCTGGCTGACGAGTGCACACGCCCTATAGCGAAAACCTCTAAAAAAAAAAAAAAAAAAATAGTGATTCTTGTAGACCAGAAATTTATTTTCATCTTACTCAGTTCTGTTGACTGTTGACCAACTGTGGAGAGTCTTGTTTGCTTAAATTTGAAATATCAGCCCAAGCACTGACAGTAGCATACTGACCTACAGTGCTGGAAGCCCCATGAAGACTACATGTTCTGGGGCTGTCAGGTGGCGTGGTGGTTTAGGGTGCTGGACTCCCACATGGCCAACCACAGTTCAAGTCCTGGACCTGGTAGCTTGCTTTCTCACTCTCTCTCAATCTCTCTCGGTCCCTCTCTGACCAAATATATATAAGAAAAAATGATTCTTAAAAAAAAAAAAAAAAAGACCATGTCTGACTGCGCATGATTCTGAAGCTCACTGGGTGCTTGTTTGTTCACCCAAGATCCTAAGGAGCTCGAGGACTGGGAGAAGGGACTGTAGCCCAACGAGGCCCTGTGCAGGGTGACACTCTCTCTTGCTCTCTCAGTCTCTTACATGCATGCACAGGTACACTTTCTTATGAATAAAATAAACTTTTTAAAAAATTATGCTGTTTGAAGTATCAGATATTTTCTAGCCTCATCACTCTTGTTTATTTGCTCAAATAATATAGCCAGCAAACATTTAAGACTAAAGTAACCTTTTCAGAAATTTAGATAGTCTGTTAAGCAACATTTTTTTCTCTTTTACATTGGCATTGAAAGTGCAGTATTTTAGAAAACAGTCACGCTGTGATAAATATTGTAGTTCACATTAAATACTCAAGAGCTAATTTAAGCAAATTACTAAAAAAAAGCCAATTTATTGCTAATCCATTCCAGTTTTAATACATTTCATACATTTAACAATACATGTTATTTTTACATTTGACTAAAAAAAAATGAAGGTCTGATTTCTATCCTCACCTGTACATATACTAAGGAATAGCCTGGAAATTTGGATACACACTTAAATATTATCTTACGGTTGGGAAGTTATACTTTTCTGTTTTTATTTAAAAAAATTTTTATATCATAAGGCACATGTGCTCACCAGAGAAGAGAGAGAGATGCAGAGAGGGGAAAATGAGAAATCACCCCCCAGGTGGGAATGGGCATGCTACAATCCCTTTTACCTTCTTTCTGGATCTTGGCTATGTGCACACACATGGCTGGCATGATTATCAGCCACTGGGTCAAAGACTTGAATTGCCATCAGTTACATGGGAGTCTAGCACCTTAACTACCATGCCACTTGCTGGCCCTTACACTTTTATTATTGCTGTCACTATGCTCCAAACAGTTTTATCATCTCTTTTAGGATGACATGAACTAGCTATGAACAACACTGAAAACCAATCAGGCCCGGCCATGGTGGTGCAGGCAAGAATACACTACCATACGATGGCTGAGCCTGCACGGGAGGCCCGAGTGCAGGCCTGGCCCATCTGAGCAGTCAGGCATAGTGGTTTGTGCCTGTGGTCCTCACTAACTGGGAGGGTGACGTGTGAGGATCATGAAAAACATGCTGGACACATGTGTGCATGCCCAAAATCCCCAAGGAGGGAGAAGAAAGGGAAGGAATTGTGTATGACCATACCCTGTGGGAGATGCTTTCTCCTTTTCCCTTTGCTCGCTCTGTCTTTCCAGCAAGCACACGCACCCCCTGGCAAATTTTTTTTTAAAATGGTAGTGGTTTCATTTTTTTAATGATGCTTATGAAGATCAAGTGTGCTTTCTCCCTGGGAAGGAAAAAATGTTTTATGTAATCTAACAATTGTGACGTATTTTTTTTGGAGAGGTTTTTGCTATAGGGCGTGTGCACTCACCAGAAAGACAGAGAGAGATAGAAAGTGAGAAATCACCCCCTGGGGGGGATGGTCACGCCGCAATCCCTTCTCCT
>NW_006159538.1:346951-365779 GCF_000334495.1 Tupaia belangeri chinensis
AAACCGTGGTCGACTACATGGGAGTCCAGCAACATAGCCATTACGCTAACTGCTGGTCCCACAATTGTGACATTTTGAGAAGTTTTTTTTTTCCCTTTCTGAAAAACATTGAACATCATCCTAGACTCATCATATTTAAAAAAAAACTGACTTATGACATTTATAGATTCATCCTAACAAGAACACTGGACACTAGTCCTTGAAGATATGAGTTCAACAACTCTGGTAAAAGCTTTAAGGCCCTTTTTGACCTGCATGCAGGATGTTCCTTTTCCCTACTTGTACTATTATAGGTTTCTTTTATTTATTTATTTTTTAATTAAGATTTTTGCTACAGGACACATGCCCTTGCCAGAGATAAAGAGAGACAGAGACAAAGTGAGAAATCACCCCCAGGGGAGATGGCCATGCTGCAGTCTCTTCTCCTTCATTCTCCTCTTGGGATTTTGGGCACACAGGCACACACATGCCTGGCATGAGTTTTAAGCTGCCAGGTCTGGGACTTGAACCTTGGTCTGCTATGTGAGAGTCCAGCAGTGTAACCATTACATCATCTGCTGGTCCCTATTCTTCTTATTTTTTAAGAATTATTTATTTTATTTATTATTATTTTTAATTTGACCAAAGAAAGACAGAGAGAGAAGAAAGTGAGAAAGCAAGCTGCCAGGTCTAGGACTTGAACTGTGGTTGGCCATGTGGGAGTCCAGCGCCTTAACTACAACTCCACCTGCCAGGCCCCTAGAGGTTTATTCTTTATAGACTGTACTTCTCTCAACTCTAGGTTTTCACAGATGATTCTACTAGTAGATTCGATGTGTGTGTGTGTATAGACGTGCACACAAGGGAGGAAGGAGAGAAAGAGAGAAGCATTTTTGACAGGGTCTCACCGTCATAGTTCTCTGCTGCAGCCTCCCAGGGAGCCAGGATTATAGGCATGCACCCTCACACCCCCATGGTGTGTTGATCTGGACCTGGACCTGACCTCCCAAGTGACCTTGTACACCAGTGCCTTCCCACTTTACCACCATGGCTGGGCCTACTAGACGCTTTTGTTTATTCTCACTTCCTAGGTTAGATTAGCTCTCCTCCCAAATGACCCCGTTTATAGACAGCACTCTGTACTTCTCCTGTCTTTATTATAAATAATAATAATAATAATAATAATAATAATAATAATAATAAAGAGTGAGCACATCTCACTCTTTATTATTCTTTCCTTGTTATCCCCCAAACTAGACTCTAAGCAACTCGAGGCCAAGAATTGATTCTTGGTGTTCTTTCTCTCTCTCTCTTTCTCTCATCATCAAATTCTTACCAGTTCTTATCACATAGAAGCTACTAAAAAAATCTATTACTTGAATTAGGACTAATTCATTATCTTCAATGGAAAAAGTTTCACTGTAGAAAAATTGATTCTGAGAATAAGTCATTTCCAATTGAAATCAAAATTAACTTGTCTTTTCCTTCTATGTTAATTAGCCTCTTGGCTGTTAATATTCCCTTTAACGAATATGTGAAACATTCTTTAAGGTTGCTAGATTTTAACCTTTTTTCTCAATATTTGCAAGCTTTTGTTTTGTTTTGAACCTGCATAGATGACTATGTGTTTTAAATAGGACTTCTCATAATGTGAAGTCTTTCAAAGTCCTCAAACGAGCCAACAAAGGTAATTCGTCAACATAATAGCCTTAAAAACAATCAGAAGATTTGTTAGGTTGAAATAAAGACATCACTTTCTCAGATGCTGACTTTGGACCAAAGGAGGCCAGAATTAACCAGATTCCTCTAAATTCTAAATTGAACTGGCTCTTATCTCAGGTAATACACTCCTTGAGAGTTTATAGAGCCTCCAGGTTGGCTTGTTTGCCCGTTATTCCTTGTGGGATTGCCGTGAGTATTGCTATATTCATAGTTAGTGACTTGAGAATTAGGTGATTTGAAAATATTTACTGCTTGAAATAAAGAACTAATATGGGTGGGACATCTGTTTTGTTTTGGTGCTGAGATTTGCATACTTTAACTAGATAAAATTTTGCTGTGGTTTGACAGTAATTTGTATCTTATTCAATAACTTACACATTTGGGATTATACTTACTATTTTAAAATGATAAAAATTGTTTTTAGCCTCCTACATGCCAAGCATGCCAAGTGGAATCTCTGCATATCCATCTGGATACCCTCCCAATCCCAGGTAATAAATTATGTTTGAGTACTTACATCTAGAGTCAGAATAATGGTTGCTAACTAGGGCACTGATAAAAGTTTAGTTACAATTTAATGGTAAAAAGACTTTGTTTATTGGTGGGATTCTATTCTTTTTTTTTTTTTAATGATTTTATTTAACTTTATTTATTTTAATTTGACCAGAGAGGGACAGAATGAGAGAGAGGAAGAGAGAGGGTGAAAGTGATAAAGCAAGCCGCCAGTCCTGGGAGTCCAACTGCAGCCAGCCATGTGGGAGTCCAGTACCCTTATCCACCACGCCACCTGCTGGCCCCAGGATTCTATATTTATAAATAGTTTGAACAGTTTTTTCCAGTCTAGAGAAATACAGCATCATTTATTTACAGAGGAAAATGGTGATGACAGTGATCTTGATTGGCTTTAGGCCTTGAAGTCCTTGCTACTTTTCTTTCAAGAATCTTGTAGATCCCATGTAGCTAGCCTGTTCTGTTCAGGGAGTCTCCCATTGTGAGCCTGGAACCTTCCCATGTGGGTCAGCCTTGCAGAAGATTGTGTTGCCACTGCATCATCATGCCTGTATCAGGGATCTTCAGCATTATTAGCAAGCTGCTTTCATTTCTGGACCTTTCTTAATTTCAGCAACAAATGATATAAGGCAGTAAGCAAGAATATTTAACCATCTACTTTAAGAGTAAATCTAGTGTTACTAATGGAATTACCATCGAATTTCACTGGAATAAATATCTGTAGCTCTAAAACTATAAATTCATTAACTGACAAAATGACAATAACTTCAAGTTTAACTTCTTGAATGGGATTTTTTTTTTTTTTAATGATTATTTGGGACCAGCAGATCGCATAATGGCTGTCAGTGGACTCCCATGTAGTCGACCGTGGTTCGAGTCCTGGGCCCGGTGGCTTAAACTCACACCAGGCATGTGTGCATGCGTGCCCAAGATCCCAAGAGGAGAATGAAGGAGAAGGAATTGCAGCGTGGCCATCCCCCCTGGGCGGGTGATTTCTCGCTTTCTGTCTCTCTCTTTTTGGCAAGCACACGTGCCCTATAGCAAAAACCTCTCCAAAAAAAAATTTTATGTAACTTTATTATTTATTTATTTCAATTTGACCAGAGAGAGAGAAAGTAAGCCACCAGGTCCAGGATTGAACGGTGGTTGGCCATGGGGGGAACTCCAGTGTCCCCAACCACCATGCCACCTGCTGACCCCTTGAATGGGATTCTTAAAAATGCTATCATGTTGGGTCACCTTAACATTTCCTGTTCATTCTTTGCTTTAGTGGGTACCCAGGCTGTCCTTATCCAGCTGGTGGTCCATACCCTGCCCTAACAAGCTCTCAGTACCCTTCCCAGCCCCCTGCAACTACAGTTGGTAAGTACTCTTGAAATTTTTATATTTCTCCACATAAGTAAAGTCAAAGTCTCCTCTTAGGAACAGTACGTTTCATTTTCACATGTGAAATTTCAGATTATTTCTTCCCCTCCATACCACCTACTAACCCAACAGAGTAACAGTTTTACAGAATGACTTTAATTCTCTTTTTTGGGGGGGGAGGGGGAGGTTTTCACTATAGGGTGCGTGCGCTCACCAGATAGAGAGAGACATAGAGACAGAAAGCTAGAAATCACCCCCCCAGGGGGGATGGTCACGCCGCAATCCCTTCTCCATTCTTCTCTCGGGATCTTGGGCACGCACACACATGCACCCAGCATGACTTTTAAGCCACCGGGTCTGGGATGCGAACTGCGGTCGACTACGTGGGGGTCCAGCGACATAGCCATTACACTAACTGCTGATTCCCCAGAATGACTTTAATTCTGATTCTAGTTCTTTTTTTTTTTTTTTAGAATTTTTTATTAAGCTTTATCCATTTATTTATTTACTTATTTTAATTTGACCGGGGATGGGGGGAGAGAGAGAGTGTGAAAAAGCAAGCTTCCAGGTCCAGGATTTGAACCACAATCAGCCATGTGGGAGTCCAGCGCCCTTAGCCACCACACCACCTGCCAGCCTCATAATCAACCTCAGTTTTATTGGACCTTGTGCTTAGTCTGCCAGTTAACTTCTTTCATCTTTTATCACTTGAGACAGCTGAATGATGTAGCACCGTCTCTTTTTCACAGTAGTTACTATTTTAGTGTCTTTAATGAGGTCTGTGCCTACATACTTCTGAAAGTTCGAATTTTTATGTAAACTAATTACATTTCTTTTGTGGTGTGTAGTTGTTTTTGAGAAATACAAATCTGCCATAAGTGTAGGTGAAGCATGTAGACTGTTCTCTTTATGCTTTTTCTTGTGATTATAGAAACCACGTGCTTAAGTAACGAAATCCTTAAGTAAAGAACTGTGTTCTGGTAGTATTTAAAAGGTGAATTGAGGTCCTTTGATTTCTTTGGAGGAAAAATTCCATAGTATATACGGAGCCTGGCAGTAGTATTAGAAGCTTACAAATTCACAGACTATAAATAAAAGCCTCTGTACGCAGCATAATGCATTTGCCAGGTTTGCACTTAATAGCATGAGTCAGAATTCCATTAATCATAGTTTGAAACCTTCCTCCTACTTCAGAGACCAGCCTGTATTTTATTAGAAAAGGAAAAACTCTCATATGAGCTTGGTCCAGTATCTGCATGAGCTCCCGTCTACGTTACGTACACACCGTAGTCTGCCGCTAGCACACAAGCTGGACCAGAGGCCACTATGTGAGCCAGAGCAGGTAGTGGCCAGTAGTGGACATGCTGGGCCAGCCGTTCACTTTGCTAGTTAGGGCGAGATTGGAAGCAGTACTACTGTTCAGATGCTGTATGTTTTACTTGGAGGTTATGTGGATCTCCAATGTAAAATCGCTCTGTCTGGAGGTACAGAACATCTGATCATCAGTAAGTAGGTACTGTTAGGCGGATAGAACTGACTTAGGTTTTGTGCTACAGCTCTAAATCAGACCCTGTATACCGCTGCACTTTGAAGATACTCGCCTCAGTCTTCATTGAGTTATCAAATCCACTGAGTAGAATGTTGATTTTCTCTTTTTAAAAAATTATTTATTAAATTTTATTTATACATTCATTTATTTTTAATTTGACAGAGAGAGAGGAAGAGGGGAAGTGAGAAAGCAAGCCACCAAGTCCAGGACTTGAACCATGGTTAGCCCTTTTTAGCATGGCTGTTGTTCCTTCTTTTCTTTGTCATCTTGGAAGTGAGGCCAGCATCTTGGAAGTGGGATTGTCCAGCACCTTAACCACCATACCACTTGCTGGTCCCAGAATGTTGATTTTCTGATCCTGGAAAAGTTGTTTTGCGTGGTAATGGCAACCTACCTGACATTTTAATAAGGATAGTTGAGGGCTCTTTCTCAAAGTCTGTGTCACTTTATCAGTTGCTAATCTGGGATTGCAGAAGGGCACTTCTGAAATCTGACTCTGGGTAAAGGTCAGAATGTGGGCACTTGACCTTTCACATTTGCCACAAACTCTTAGTCCACGGCTTGTTATTACCAAGTATAGAGAATGTTGAAATTTCCCTGAAATGTTTGAGGGGAAAAAATTTTTATAGAACTGATCAAGATGTAGATGAGAATCACCTACAAGTCTTCTTTTAGTTTGTTTTTGTTTTTTAAACAAAGTCTCGCCGTTACAATCGAGCTGCCCAACCTCCCTACCGGGACTGCAGGCACAGGCCAGCAAGCCCTGCTCTTTTTAAGACAGGGTCTCCACAGATCCTCCTCGCTGCGGTGCCCGGTCCTCTTGCCTCAGCCTCCTGAGTGGGACCACAGGGGCACACCACTGCCCCCAGCCTTCGAATCATATCAGGAATTGACCCAGGCCTCTCATCTGGTCCCAGCCAGCAGAGCAGTGTCTGAGCGGCATGTGCCACCACACGGGGCCAAGTCTTCTTTTAATTTAACATAAACAGTCTCTCCCCCTTTCCTTTTAACCAGAAGTTGCACATGCTCACCAAAGACAGAGAAGGAAAAGAGAAAGTGCTCACCATGGGAATGATCAAACTTAAGTGTGTGTTTAGATCTAGGGATCTGAAAACTTAGCATAAGTTGATCCATCCGATTCCTTCTCCATCTCTCCCTTCTTTGGGGATTTTGGGCACATAGACACCACCTAGCATGTTTTTTAAGCCTCCAGGCCTGGGGCTCAAACCATGCTGTCCATCGGTCATGTGGGATCTGCTGCCATAACCACCTGACCGTGGAGCTGGCCCACTTTTTTTTTTTTCCTTCCTTAATTGTCAATGGGTACACGTGTTTGCCAGAGAGAAAGGAAGAAAAAATACTCCCAGGGTATGGTCACACCACAGTCCTTTCTCCGTTTAGCTATCTTGTTGGAACTTGGGCGTACACTTGCATGTACCCTGCGTGTTTTTCAAACCATGGGGGTGGGGATTTGAACCACAGTTGGCCATATGGGAATCTAGCTCCCTTAACCATTAGACTATAAGGCCAACCTTACATAAATGCATTTTTAAAAAAGATTTATTTATTTAATTCTATTTTTTAATTATTTTAATTTGACCAGAGAGAGACAGAAAAAGAGTGAGAAAGCAAGCCACCAGGTCCAGGATTTGAACTGTAGTTTGCCATGTGGGAGTCCACCACCTTAACCACCATGCCACCTGCCGGCCCCACATAAACAACCCATAGATCTTTTTTTTTTTTCATTTTATTCATGATTGATCATGTGTGCATGCGAGAGTGAGAGAGACAGTGAGACATCCTCCACAGGGTCCAATCATGCTGCTGTCCTCCTCTGCCAGTCCTCCAAGCCTTCAGATCCTGGGCACCTGCATAGTGCCTGTCATGTTCCAGGCCAACTGGGCTGGCCACCCAAACTGCCAGTTTGCCAGGTGAGACGCCACTCCTCCCAGGCAACATATCACTACTGTTCCACTGGGCTGGCCCAAGTTATTGTACTTTTTCTTTTTTTTTACTTTTAGAATGTAGTAGATTTAAAGTAAGTGTAAATACACATTATAATAAGGTATGTGTGGGATCAGGTGGGATTATGTCTGATCTCAGCATGTCTAGCCTCCTTGGGTGAACTGTGTCCTTTTGAGGCCAGGCACCTGCTGCATCAGCTTTCCATTCTGAGTGATGGTGACTGGCTGGAGACTTGTGGGAAGGACCTATTATATTTGATGCTGTTACAGTAGCATTTGCCTTAATTTATAAGAGAACCAGAATGTAAATTTCAGGATTTAAGTGTGTTCAAGGGCCAGATGGTTACACAGCAGTAAAATGCAATGCTCTACATGGCAGACCCCTAAGGAAAGCTTGCCAGTTTACATCTGGTGACCATCCTAAGCATGCCAGGCACACGTGTGCCTATGATCCAGGCTGGCAGAGGCTGGGGGTGACTGACACATCAGGACCCTGCTGGGGCAGAGTATCTCTGTGTCTCTTACTCATACAATAAATAAACTTAAGTGTGTGCTTAGATCTAGGGATTTGAAAACTTAGCATAACTTGATCCATTTGACCAGATATAATGACTTTAATTAACAAAGTTTGAGGGTATGTTTGTATATGAAAAATCCAAACTAGTTACAAAAAATATATTTAAAAATATAAAGTTATAAAAGATATGTATTATATCTTTAATAGTCCAGATAACATCTATACAGATAAATGGAATACTTTTATTACTATTGCATGTGATTGACCACACATTTGAATGCTAACCATATTCATATCACTTGGGAACCTCATCTCTGGGATAAGGATTTTCCTGTAAAAACCATAATAAGATTTGATTTAATATAACAAGACAAATTTTTTTTAGAAATAAATATTTAGGGCCAGCCAGTAGTATGTTGGTTGGGGTGACTGGGTCCCACGTGACTGCACAGTTCCAGTCCCAGACCTGGCAACTTAGAAAGTACACCAGGCCTCTGTGTGCATGCCCCAGATCCCAGTCGAGTAGAGGAAATGGGATTGCCATCCTTCCTAAAGGGATGGCCATCCCTCACATGGCGGAGCTTCCTCACTTCCCCTTTCTCGCCCTCTCTAGATAGCATGCCCTATAGCAAATTTAAAAGAAAAAAGCCAGGGATATGGGGGGAAAGTCCTCAGTTTTCATAGGGAAAATGTGGTGGTCCTCCAACTTTACAGCTTGGAATTCCAAAGTGTAGGTTGTCTGAAGAAGTTAACACTTTCGTTTCTGAAAAATGTGAAATAAGCTGAAATACTTTGGTAAAGTTGGAAGTGAATGCTGGAAAGGACATACTATATGGATTTGTATGTTTTAATAATCAACCAGAGGACCAGCAGATGGCATAATGGTTATGTCACTGGACTCCAACATAGTCAACCACAGTTTGAGTCCTGGACCCAATGACTTAAAACTCACACTGGACGCATATGCATGCATGTGTGCTCTACATCCCAAGAGGAGAATGGAGAGGGGATTGTGGTGTGGCCATCCCTCCTTGGGGGGTGATTTCTTACTTTCTGTCTTTCTGGTGAGTACATGCACCCTATAGCAACAATCTCTCTTATAAAAAATAAAATAATCGGGACCAGCAGATGGCATAATGGCTATGTCACTGGACTCCCATGTAGTCGACCGCAGTTCAAGTCCCAGACCCGGTGGCTTACACTCACGTCAGGCGCGTGTGCGTGCATGCCCAAGATCTCGAGAAGAGAATGGAGAAGGGATTGCGGCGTGGCCATCCCCCCTGGGGGGGAGTGATTTCTCACTTTCTGTCTCTCTCTGGCGAGTGCACGTGCCTTATACCAAAAAAAAAAAAAAATGCGCTCAAAGAAAAAACTCAAAAAATAAATAAAATAATCAACCAGAAGTAATTAGTTGCCTCTGTGTGAACTCTGGAGCAGGATGGGGCTACTTTGGTTTCCCTCATAGAGGATTCTAGCTGGAAAGAGACTCTGTGGGCAAAATGGTGGTAACACTAGAGTAGGTCAATGTTGGGACACTTCCTTTCACTGTGTCCAAGTAGGATCCCCAAAACACTCCCAGGAAAACCTGGCCACAGGAGATGCTGTCTGCACTCCCTTCACCTGTAGAAAGATGATCCAAGTTAGAGAAGACATGATTCTTTTGTGGTAGAAATAAGAGAAACAGTGAAACTCTCGACTAAGACTCTCCCTTTCAAAACCCGTGATGCCTGAGAACTGCAGGCTCTCAGGGTAACCTGGGTAAGGGTTAACTTTTGTGAGAAGACAGCTTTCCAGATCAGAAACTAAAGGCCGCCAAGACCAGACCAGACCAAGAAATGGCCAGGGTTGTGATCAGATAGGACTCAGGAGAGCGTGTGTGGAGCTGGTCACAGCATGGTGGACAGCGTCGTCTCCTGGGAGAGACTGCATAGCAGATGTACTGCAGCACCAGGCAGGGCCTCTGATGGGCGGGGACGTTTGTAATTTCATTTTATTCATTGTCATTATTTTATAGGGACGTTTGTAATTTCATTTTATTCATTATCATTATTTTATTATTATTTTTTTTATTCTATTTAAGTTGACCAGAGAGAGACAGAGATGGAAGGTGAGAAAGCAACCTGTCAGGTCTGGGACTCGAACCATGGTCAGCTATGTGGGAGTCCAGCTGCCTTAACTAACGCGCCACCTACTGGCCCCAGAATGCCAAAAATTTTAAGCTCAAGGTAGAAGTGATACTTTGTAATCATTCTTTTTTCTTTTAAGAGGTTTTTGCCTTAGGGGCATATGCTCTCTAGAGAGAGAGAGACAGATACAGTGAGAGGGAAAGTAAGAAATCAACACAAAATGGGGATGGCCATGCCATAATCCCTTCTCCATTTTTCTCCTGGGATCTTAGGCACACGTGCACACATGCCTGGTGTGATTTTCAAGCCACCAGGTCTGGTATTCGAACCATGGTCAGCTATGTGGGAGTCCAATGACATAACCACTATGCCATCTGTTGGCTTTGGGAGGAGCTTTATCAAGAAGGTATCTGGGGGATAAGTTTATTTGCTCTGAAATGTGCAAGAAAATTACATAAGACCCTGATTAGGAAGGAACATTTGAAATAAAACAGTAAGGAATCCTTTCTGCCCTCTCCAGTGGGCCCTGGCTCCTTCACTTTAGCAGTGATGCCCAAGAATGAACTTGACCTGGAGTGGATGTTTTTCCTGGGTGTAAACTTAATGTCCCATTGGTTGGAGATTACAGAGTAACTGATCTGTAGGAGCATGTCATCAGCCTCAGGGAGAAAGTAGCTAACACGGCTATGAACAGAGAACGCAGGTGACTGGATCAGTGGCAATCTCTTACAGGGAAGGTATTTCCGAATCTTTTTTTTTTTTTTTTGTGTGTGTGTGTGAGAGGTTTTTCACTATAGGGCACGTGCACTCGCCAGACAGACAGAGAGAGACAGAGAGACAGAAAGCAAGAAAACACCCCCCAGAGGGGATGGCCACGCCGCAATCCCTTCTCCTCCATTCTCCTCTCGGGATCTTGGGCATGCACGCACACGCGCCTGGTGTGGGTTTTAAGCCACTGGGTCCGAGACGTGAACCGCGGTCGACTACGTGGGAGTCCAGCGACATAGCCATTACGCTAACTGCTGGTTCCCTCAAATCAACTAATTTTTATGCTGATGACATTTTTTTTTAGAGAGGATTTTTGCTACAGGGCATGTACACTCTCCAGAGAGACAGAGATAGAGAGACAGAAAGCTAGAAATCACCCCCTTGGGGGCGATGGCTGCAATCCCTTCTCCATTCTTCTCTCGGGATCTTGGGCATGCAAGCACACACGCCCAGCATGAGTTTCACATTGCTGGGTCCTGGACACGAACCGTGATCTACTACGTGAATCCAGAGAGAGGAACAGTAGGAGTGTGGGAAATAAGTGGTGTTTTTTGCCTTTATATCCTATAGGTCCCAGTCGGGATGGCACAATCAGCGAGGACACCATCCGAGCCTCTCTCATCTCTGCAGTCAGTGACAAACTGAGGTGGCGGATGAAGGAGGAAATGGACCGCGCCCAGGCCGAGCTCAATGCCTTGAAACGAACAGAGGAAGATCTGAAGAAAGGTCACCAGAAACTGGAAGAGATGGTTACCCGTTTAGATCAAGAAGTAGTAAGTAACTCTGACCTGAACTCAGGCTTCCCCGTATCCCACATGGCTCCAGCACACAGCGGTGACCCACTGTCCACACCAGTGTAGCTTGACCTAAGTGTGCTTCTTTTATTTTTTCCCTCTGGAGACAGAAATCACCCCCCGCCCCCACTCCTACCCCTGGGGGTATGGCCAGGCCACAGTCCTCTTAGGATTTGGGGCACACACACACCCAGCATGATTTTTAAACTGTGGAACTGAAACCAAGGTCAGTCAAGTGGGAGTCCAAAGCCTTAACCACCACTCTACCTGCTGGTCCCCTGAATGTACGTTTTTACCAACGGGTAAAGTGATTGAAAATGTGAGGGCTTTAGAGAAAGCAGTTTGTACATACGGATTAGCCTTCCAAAATGGCTCTAATCTGTCCAATGAGCTTAGCAGTAGGCAGCTCTCTTCTGAAGCTCAGTAAAGTGACCAGTACAATTCAGAGCCACAGGCCCGAACTGTGATGTCTTGTGTCTGGAGTGCAAGTGCCTGGGGCTTGTGTGCTAACTGCAGACTGCAGTCTCCTCTGCAGACTGGGGAGCATTGTACTCTGGCAGAGGCTCACTTGTTTGGAAGAAGTGTCCCCTACTTGTTTTCTTCGTAAGGTAACCTCTGCTGGAAAGGACCGTGCATGATGACTTAGTTTATGGGCTTGTCATTGTTACTGACATGCTTGGCTTAGGATAGTTCCACTGTTCTCCCATTTTTACCAGCATATTAGATCATACCTTTTCCTCTACCTTTGGCCAGTGTTGCTATTTGAAATCTTAAACTTACCCAGTTGTTCAAACATTGCTTTATTGGCCAGTCTGTACCTGTGCAGTTGAGCTGTAGCTGCCTGGTAAGTGGCTAATTCTGTATAATTAGTACAGAATCATCATGCTTTGGCTGTTCTGTTTTCAGGCTGAAGTTGATAAAAACATAGAACTTTTGAAAAAGAAGGATGAAGAACTCAGTTCTGCTCTGGAGAAAATGGAAAATCAATCTGAAAACAATGATATTGATGAAGTTATCATCCCCACTGCCCCACTATATAAACAGATTTTAAATCTGTATGCAGAGGAAAATGCTATTGAAGACACTATCTTTTACCTGGGAGAAGCCTTGAGGCGGGGAGTAATAGACCTGGATGTCTTCCTGAAGGTATGTCTTTGCACTCTGCTTTCTAGGCTTTGGGACTTGGGCTGTAAGGTGTTGACCTTGAAATCCACAGCCCAAGAGGGTTTCTCTGTAGGGTGGGTCATGACTCCTTGCATCCCCAAGAGAGAGTAAGCGAGAGGTACGGCTGTGAGCAGCATGTGGTCTCAGGTACACGGTGCTAAGGACTGATCCGAGAGGGAAAAGAGCGGGCTAGTGGCTGCAGTTCCTCCCACCAGGTGGCATCAAGACAAATGTAATTCTCTTTGGCCACTGTGCCTGGTGAATCGGGAGGCATGATCCGATTTCCATTAGTTCCTCAGGACATAGCACCTAAGTTGAGATCACTTACTGCCCCTTGCTCATTTTTCATAAGCTAATCTTGTAAGAGTGTCATAGTCTTAGACACGTTTTCCCGGATCAGATAGCCATCCAGGCTGCCCTTTGGGATGAAGGCTGTCTCAGGCTTCATGCTTATACAGACATGAAAATCTGGAAAGCCAGGTCTGGCTGCTGCCTGCTGGGTCCTGGAGAACACGGTTTCAAGAGCAGCAGCAGCCACCCCTTGCATATTTGATCCTGTGGCTTGCTGGTGCCTCGGTGTGCATGAGGCTGGTCAGGGCACTTACTGGTCTTGCCTGTCACTATGACCAAGTGGCCAAACCATATGCTTCAGATCCGGTGCAAGCACTTGAATGGCTGGGTACAAACCAGAGACCAAGACCAGACTCCCTTTCTCCATACTGTCTCCAGCTTGGGTAGCACAGCTTAGGGAGAGGCACGTGGAGAGGCAGAAGAGGTATGCTGCTTGCTAGGCAGTGAACTAGGACAGTTGCCGGCCCTGTGCTGTTCATCCCTGCCCATCTCCTCCTCGTAGCCAAGTGTGGACAGCAGGCACAGTTTGATCAAAGCTTTTTGTAAATTTGTTAGGGTTGTAATACGAGTTTCCCTGGCAGCTTGGTGGTCCAGGGTGTAACTCTATGATGGGGCTTTCCCTGTGGGTACGCTTTTATAGGCCCTTAGAAAGCTGTCTGCCTTAAGACAGTCTGCTGGCCTCCATGTGGTGGAGTTTAAAAAGCCACATGTAATGAGGCATTGGTTCCAAAGAAGTTTGAAATAGATAATGAGTTTAGGGGTCTTAGATCCCATCTAGGATACAAACTGATACTTCATCTCTGGGCCTGGATCAAAGCCTTTCTAAACTGATGAAACTTTCCTCCTTCCCAGCATGTTCGTCTTCTGTCCCGTAAACAGTTCCAGCTGAGGGCACTAATGCAAAAAGCAAGAAAGACTGCCGGTCTCAGTGACCTCTACTGACTTGCGTGAAATCAGCTGGAGGTCGGCCTCTTCCTGCCGCGTTCTTCTCTTCTCTTCTCTTCCTTTCTCTTGATCAGTAGGTGCCCAGAATAAGTTATTGCAGTTTATCATTCAAGTGTAAAATATTTTGAATCAATAATATATTTTCTGTTTTCTTTTGGTAAAGACTGGCTTTTATTAATGCACTTTCTATCCTCTGTAAACTTTTTGTGCTGAATGTTGGGACTGACTATGCTAAATAAAATTTGTTGCATAATTTTTCTCTCCTTTATTGGACTTGCTCAGGAAGTGAACATGAAACCTTAGTAAATAAGCCCAACTTTCCATTTAGCAAACAAAGCATAGACTCCATCACAAGTTGAACTTTATTATTATTTATTTTATGGCATACAAAATGAACTCTATGTATTATGGGCTAGACTACATAGAAATCTAAATTTTGAAGTATTTGAAATTGAGGGATTTAAGCAACTTTTTCTGTGAAAAGTCCAGGGCAGTTGCCCTCCCACTGCTTCCTTCCAGATTTGTTTCCTTTACAGACTGGACTGAACCAACTGTTCTCAAGAGCAGCAGAGTGGCAGGTACGAAGCTGCACACCTGAGAACCTCCATGAACTGGGCAGGATGGCCACTTGCGGTACAGTGTACACCACCTCCTGCTTTTGTTGTCATGTGAAGTCCAGTCTTAAGTGGGAAGTGATTCTGCAGCCAGCTGTGTGACCGCTGGTGAGCTACACAGCTGCTGTGTGTCCGGGAGAACTCATCCAGTAGGATGGGGTATTCTTTATCAAAACGGGAGTGCTAGGATGCTTACAGAGTTACAGAGCATTCGGATTTGGCTTACTTTCTTTTGAGATATTAGGGAATCAGGCAGGCAGTGCACTTTCTATGTCTCCCAGAGAAAATAGCTACCTTAGCCTCAGACATTATTGGGAGTTTATTAAGTCGTCAGAAAAGTCATGACGTGTTTTTCTGTGTGAAAATGCATTATAACTTTTCAGATGACCTAATAGATTTTTTAGTTTTAAAAAGTTAAAAATTCATCTATAAAAACTATCAGAATAGGGACCAGCAGTTAGCGTAATGGCTATGTCACTGGACTCCCATGTAGTCGGCTGCAGTTCAAGTCCCAGACCTAGTGGCCTAAACTCACAACAGGCGCGTGTGTATGTATGCCCAAGATCCCGAGAGGAGAATAGAGGAGAAGGGATTGCAGCGTGGTCATCTTCCCTGGGGGGTGATTTCTCACTTTCTGTCTCTCTGTCTTTCTGGCAAGTGCACTTGCCCTATAGCAAAAACCTCTCAAAAAATAAATTAGAAAAACAAACAAATAAATAAAACTATCAGAACTAGCAAGGTCAGGGCTAGCAGGTGGCATGGTGGTTAAAGGCGCTGAATTCCCATGTGGCCGACCATGGTTCAAGTCCCTGGCGGCTTGCTTTCTTGCTTCCCCTTTCTCTAGTCAAATTTAAAAATAACAAATGGAATCAAATAATTTTTTTAAAAACTAGCATGGTCAAATCAAAGTTTTGTTTAGTGTAAGAACTGGAACTAACATTTAGATTATTTTTGTGTTGATATGTACATTTATGTTTACATCATGGAGACATTTTGTTTTTCAAATAGCACATAAATGAACATAGTTGTATAAAGCCAGAGTGAAGGAATAACCACGTACCCGATGGGAGGATTAGCACTTGTCTAGCATAAAACGCAAGTGCCGCACCTTCTTGTGGACCAGATGGCAACTACCTATATGTACAAGGCAAGTACTGGGACATCAGAGGTACCAAAAGCACCTTAGATGGAGTCACTAAGGAACTGGGCCCAGGGGAGTAAGGATCGTCCATCAACAGGATACCAAATCAAAGAGCTAGAGGCCAGCAAGTGGCATCATGGTTAGGGTGCTGAACCCCCACATGACCAACTGTGGTTTGAGTCTCAGACCTGGTGGTCTGAAAATCATGCCAGACACATGTGTGTGCATGCATACCCAAAATCCCAGGAGAGTGGAGTACTGCAGCATGGCCATCCCCTCTGGGGGATGACTTCTCACTTTCCCTCTCTCTGTCTCTCCCTGTCTGTTTCCAGAGAGCACACAGCCCTATGGAAAAAAAACTAAAAAAAATAATAAAGTTTTAAATGGAAAAAGAGCTGGACGGCTAAATGCTGGGAATAGTAGTCACTTCCCTCTTTCCTACCGTTAGGTATTCAATTTGATTCCAAATTTGACATGTACGCCCCATAACTGCTAACTCTTCTTCAGGAACTTCAAAATAGCAGTTTTATATGACTGTAAAGCCTAGTGCCTGAATCTGAAATGTTTCTGCATGCTGGCAGACGGGCCTCTGCTTCTGGGGTCGGCTTTACCTGGATGAGATTTATGACATCTTTCTTTCCCAGGATACAAAGAACATTAAGGAATGTTGGTCATGTATTCACAGAAGCTCTCAAAGTAAATACTTAAAAAATGTAGCCAGCAGGTGGAGCGAAGACTAAGGTGCTAGATCCCATAGATCTAAGTGGTTCAAGTTCCACACCTGACAGATTGACAATCATACTAGCCGTGTGTTCATGCATGTCCCAAATCCCAAGAGAATGGGCCATCAGATTTGTAGGATGACTTACAGCAGAAAAATGCAGCCCCAATACACAGGATGATTTAAGACCTGATTATACATAACTACTGTGCAGTCACTTTTTAAACATGATCATCCCTACCTTACTTAGGGTGGAAACTGGATGCACCTCCTAAGATTCTGTAAAATACTTTCCATTAAGTCAGCTACAGATAGGCCAGTGTCCCAAGGAGTACACCTTCATTTTAATTATTTCACTGTAGAATTAGAAGAAATCATGAGCATAAGTTAGTTTTGGGGCCAGCAGGTGTGGCGTGGTGGTTAAGGTGCTGGACTCCCACGTGGCAAATTGTGCGATTTGAGTCACAGACCTGGGATTGAAAGTCCTACTGATTGTGTGTGCATGCATGCCCCAAATCTCAAGAAATTGGAGAAGGGGCTGGGGTGGCCAACCCCCTGGAAGGTGCTTTCTCACTTTCTGTCTCCAGCAAGTGTACATGCCCTATAGGAAATGAAAAATAAAAACAGACCCAGGGCTAGCCTCATGGTTCATTTGTAACCCACTTCTCAAGAGATACGAGATCACACATGGCAACGGGCTTGAACCCACCTCGGTCAGCTTAAAACACTCTGGGCGTGTGTGTGAGTACTCAAGATCCAGTGGGCTAGAAGACTAGCAATGTGACCAGATCTGTAGAGGGCCTGCTCTCGTGCTCTCTCTCAGGTGTATACACACATTATCGTGAATAAAAGAAAAGAAATGTATGGGACAGGCCCCATAATGCTGCAGTCAAAGCACTGTGCACAGTGAGCCAGATTGCATATGGCCAACCACAGTGAATCCTGACCCAGCAGCTTGAAAACTATGCTGGGCACACGTGCATACATGACCAGCCCCCCCTCCCCTCGAGGGGGTGCTTTCTCTCTCTGGCATGTGTATGCATCCTCTAGCCATAAAAAAGAAAAAGAGAAATGTATGACCCAGGGTCCAGCCCCAGTGAACTCAACTGCAGGGCTAGAAGCCACACGGCTATAGCTACTACAAGTTCAGAAGCCAAGTTGACATGTACTATGCCAGGCACGCACGCCCAAGATCCTGACTGACTGAGGTAGAGGAAAAGGACTGTAGTGTGATGAGACGCTGTCAGGCATGCCTGTCCTATAGAATTAAAACCAACTTAAAAAACACATGGCCTAGCCCACAGGACAGCATGGATCTGACCTTAAGGGCCAGGTGCAGTAGCACGCATCTGCAATTCTAGCTCCCCACAAGGCAGAGCAGAAGGATGCAATGGCGAGATCCTATCAAAACACCTCTCTCCCTTCTCCCTCAAGGATTCTTGCTCTTGTTCTCTCAACAAACAAACAAAAACCAAAACCAAACAAAGAGCAGTGGCAATGAGTGCACCTTGCTCAGATCTTGGCTTCTGATACCATTCTCTAATAAAAGGAACCGGCCAGCTGGAGTTGGCAGCTAACTAAGCTCCCAAAGGCCAAAGCGAGGTGATGTGAGAAACACAGTCTTTGATAATAACCCAGAAAGTAAAATACTCAGGAGTCCATACTGATACTAATGAATGACTGAATTAGTAACTGGGGGACAAATCGCCCCATGCAAAAGAACTAAAGTAATTTAATTAGGGGAGATTCCACCGCCTGGAAAGAGAGCATACTTCTCCACCCCTGAAGTGTGGGCTACACACACATACTTCCAAGGGGTACAGGGTGGAAAGGCAGGAAAGGAACTGCAGCAGAGAAACCTGGCCAGCACTCCCTTAGCCAGGCCACGGGAGCAGGATCAGAGCGGATGCATCATGATGGCAGTCCTAGGTATGATGCCATGAAAATGGCACTTTACTTCTCACCAAACTCCCAGACCCCATTCTAACCTTGAGAAGCAGATCCTATTTGAGGCGCATTCTATGTCAGACCTGACCCACTCCTCCGAATAGGCAGTTATCAAAATCGAGACTTGCCTAAGAAACAGTCTAGAGGAGCCCAAGGATGGTGACTGCCTACAGTGTAGCACCCTGGATAGGATTATGGAACAGAAAGGACATCGTGCAAGAACGAAGGCGTCTTAGAGTGTGGACTTCAGTGAATGACTGTCAAGAACGGTTCTTTAGCAAATGTACCGCATGGTATAATGCTAGTAACTGTACTGGATTATGAAGTCTGCATTATCTTTTCAGTTTTTCTGTAAATCTCACACTGTTTTAAGAAGTAGAGTCTGTAGAAAAAGTATTCTAACTCAGTTTCTCTGGACCCTCTTTCCTTATTTATAAAAATAGAATGAATAGAATATCCAGCCCTTGTATTCATGAGTCAGCACTTTCTCTTTTTTAATGTGTGTTTGGCTTTTAGTAGTTAATTCAACTGTCTACTGCCCTAGACTTGGGACACAACATAAATGAAACAGTGGATCTCACATCATAGTGAAGTGTATGTATTATGGTACATAATTCAGTAACTTTCAGAGACATTATACTATGTTTTCTC
>NW_006159538.1:366238-368495 GCF_000334495.1 Tupaia belangeri chinensis
ATCAACAAGGAGCTTTTGGGATATCATCAACTCCTTAAATGAAAGAAGTTGCCCAGTGCAGGGCAAGGAGAGGGAGAGATTAAAGTGAGCCTTAACTTGAGGCTTTGTTGGGGAGTTATGCATGTTTTCTAAGATGGACAAATAATATAGTTTGCAACATAAGATCCAAATTCTAGAGGCTGGTTTTTTTTTTATTATTTTTTTTAGGGATAAGGGTCAGTTCCTCCCAGAAAGGCCTGCCAGAGCAGAGACAGTAAATAAATCTTTTATTTCACACGTTCTGTAGTATTATGTGTATTCTTATCTGTGCAATTTGAGAGTCTGCCGTTTTTCCCTCTATAAATCCAGTATTTACTTTTGAAGGCTGTATTTGGATAATCTATATGAAGCACACTGTTCTTACCTTACCGATGTTAAAAACAGACACTGATTTTCATGCATGGGTATCTGCATTGGCTGCTAGGACGGTGGCGGAAAAGAGCACACATGGCAGCAGTGGTCCGTGCCCTCCTCGTGCTGGATCTTAGGCTCTCTCTGCTTCCTGTTCTCTTCCTTTTTTACCGTGTTAGGTTTTAGCGTGTCAGTATTGATGTAACGGGTAAGATTAGCTCCCCATTTAATGACTGGAGCCATAAAGGCATCACAGCGTGCAGGATAAAGCAAGTCATGGAGGTTGTGCATGACTGGCAGCTGACAGCACCTGCTGTTCTTGGTGCCGCAGACACGCCGGTGTTGTCTACGTAGGAAATCCAGGTCCAAGCCTTTATGACTAGTGAATCATGCCAGGAGTAAAGGATACAGAAATGTGGCTTAAGGAAATTTTACAGATTTTCCATTAATAAAAACAAAGTACAGCTCAAACTTCAAACACTTAACCTAAAACTAGGCTGGACCTGGACCATAGTGTTAAGGGAGCCAGATCTCACATGGCCTACTGAGACCCTGGCGTCTTGAAAAAAAACATCACTGTATGTGCGCGTTAGCCCAAAACCCCAACAAGAGAGAAATGGAGGAAAAGGGATTGCAACGTGGTCACACTCCGTTGGGAGGTGCTTTCTCCCTTCCTCAGCCCTGGCAAGTGCACACACCCTCTGGAGATTAAAAACGGGGTTCAGGAGGACCAGCAGTTAGCGTAATGGCTATGTCGCTGGACTCCCACGTAGTCGACCCCGGTTCATGTCCCGGACCCGGTGGCTTAAAACTCACGCCGTGTGCGTGTGTGCCCAAGATCCCAAGAGGAGAATGGAGGAGAAGGGATTACGGCGTGGCCAGCCCCCCCGGGGGGTGATTTCTCACTTTCTGTCTCTCTGTCTCTGTCTGGCGAGCGCACATGCCCTATAGCAAAAAACCTCTCAAAACAAACAAACAAACAAACAACGGGGTTCAGATCAGGGTAGGATTCTTAGAAAAGGGCTGGAATCTTAGTCTTGAGCGAATCTTACCCGTTACATCAATACCAACACTAAAACCTAACTCGATAAGGAAGGGAGGGAACAGGAGGCAGGAAGAGCTGATCCAGCACAGGGGTCACCGACCTGCTGCCACGTGCTCTTCTCCCCCACCTGACAGCTCTCCAGGCGTCCTGTGCACCGCGTATACTAATCAAGCCCGGGGGTGCCTCTCACTGTCATCACGAGTGAACGTGAAATGTCAGTGTGTCAGAGACACTCTCACACTGACACCATCACCAATTTACACAAAGGAGCCTGCTGTGGAAGGAACAATTAGGAGAGGATACCTGTTCTTGCGGGCAACCCCAACAGGGGCTGCACAGGGCCCCAACCTGCCCCTTGAACTGGATGCAATTCACACAACTGCACAGGTGACTGCCTTGAAACCTGGCTAACCTAAGGCACACACCATGTAATTCACTTTTAAAAATAATTTATCATCATTGCTTTTTTTAAATTTGATACGGGCACTTACCAGAGAGAGACACGGGGTGGGGGTGGGGATGGGTGGGGGCGGGAGCAGGATGCGGGTCGCGCGCGGCGGCGTCGCACTGAGCCATCCTCGGGCTAGAACACTCGCGCCCACAGCCCCCCTCTCGGGCGGGCCCGCAGGAGCCCCAGCCCAGCTCATGGGCAGCCACTAGAAAGCGGCCCAACAGCTAGCTCATGGAGGGACAGAAGTAAACTCCACGCCGCGACATCCTCGCTACGGCGGCTGCGCAAGGCCGTGCCCACTCAGGCGGGCCTCGCAGGTGTCCAGCACACCCGGCGCAGCCGCGACGCCAGGGGGCGGGCTCTGAGGCCCT
>NW_006159538.1:368578-390528 GCF_000334495.1 Tupaia belangeri chinensis
AGCAGACCCTTGGGCTCCAGCGCTGGCAGTGCAGCAGGCACAATTAACTGACGGGCCTCAGCTCTGGAAGCGCAGATTGCCCAGAACCCAGCCGCCAGGAAGACGAAGTAACTTCACTTCTAATCAAACTGGGTGTAAAGGGCTTTCTGGGAATTTTTCACCAGTGCTTTAGGCGAAAGCGACCTCAGAGCTTTATTAACCACCTCAAATGTGAGCTGAGGTAGAAAAACTAAAGTTTACACACTTTCTAGAAGCGGATTTTGACGTAAGATATGAAACTGAGAATTTTGATCAGTGCAGCTGATTGGTGCTCATTTCTCCAAGTGGAAGGGAAAGCTTAACTCATTATTTTATAAAGTGAAAATATAGAATCCAAAATCAGTCTGCAATAAACCAAGGTTTCTACTTCTCCCATATTTTTTAAGTTATTTACTTTTATTTATCATTATTTTTTTTAATTTGACCAGAGAGAGAGAAAGCAAACTGCTAGGTCCAGGACTCAAACCACAGTTAGCCATGTGTGAGTCCAGTGCCTTAACCACCACACCACCTGCTGGTCCCCTGCCACCACATTTTACCCAATAATTTTCTAACTCATTTGGGCATAATATATAATACCCATCTGAAAAACATCATAAAAATGTAGAGCAGTGTTTCTCAACCTTTTTTCATTATCAGTGCAAGAGACTTTTTAGACATTTTCTCCCAAATTTGTCCCCCTCATTATTAGATTAAATATTAAGGAATAAGATTTTGTCAGGTAGGGCCAAGTTTTGGAGAGCCAAATCCTTCAAATATGTAAGATTTGTGTCACCCTAACCACCACCACCCAGTAACCAATTTTCACCCCCTTGGGAACAATATTGCCTTCTTGGAATTACGTGATATAAAGTGTTCTATTTCCTAGACTATTCCCTATAGGAACTATGCATTTTGAGTCCTTAATTCCACAACAATTTCCTAAATAAAATTTGAATTTGGTACAGCTTTTTTAAAAAGAATTAACTTATTTAATTTGACCAAAGAGAGAGAGAGAGAAAGGGAGAAAGCAACCCACCAGGTCCAGGACTGGAACCACAGTTGGCCATGTGGCCAGCACCCCAAGCACCATGCCACTGTTGGCCTGTTAGAGCTTTTTAAAAAGACAAAACTCAAGATTGTAGGCCTGCGCCTGGAGACACCCCTGAGTACCCCACTTTGCTCATGGTCTGGGTCTGGCTAAGGCTGAGGTGGAGTACAGCCTCAAGATCCTGCAGGGGTGCTTTCTTCTTTTCTTTCTCTCAGAAAAAATAAACTTTTTTTAAAAGGCAGAACCCCCAGAAGACTCCCCTTCCCCCTTGTCCTAACTAAACTCATAACCATATTTCATGCATTCAAGGGAAGACATGAAGACAAAGAAAAAAGAACGATGGGAAACTAATAACGCTCAGTAGTAGATGACAAGATGAAAGCTAGCAAGGCAGCAGGAAGAACAGACTGTGAGCGCAGTGGCTCCAACCGCACAGGGGCTCCTTCCCTAGAACCACCCTCCAAGACCTTGGGACCTGCCATACCCTCTAACTTTACCCACAGGCCTGTCCTAAGCTTCATTTTGTACATCACATAGTCCTGATTTCTCTGTTTTTGTTTCATATGTATTTCCTAAAGCTGCCTTAAATCGTTTGTGTGATCAAGGAACTGTGTGTGTGCATAAGCATGTATGAACATAGGCATGCAGATATAGGTCAGGAGGCATGCAGGTAATCCTGGGACACTGACGCAGCTACCAAGTGACTCCTATTGAACACAGGCCAATAATCTAGGAGCTGAGGTACCCAAGTACTCACTGTGGATACTCAAAGACAGAAGTCATGCCATATTGACCTAACCATTGCACAGAAAACGCAGTAGTAGTTTGCTGAACAGATGACTCGGAATGACCTAAGCTCCCTGTGTTGCATTTCCGTAGTGACACTGCACCAACTCTTTTTTTTTTTTTTTTTTTTTGGAGAGGTTTTCACTATAGGGTGTGTGCACTCGCCAGACAGAGAGAAAACGAGAAATCACCCCCCAGGGGGGATGGCCACGCTGCAATCCCTTCTCCTCCATTCTCCTCTCAGCATCTTGGGCATGCACACACACACACCCAGCATGAGTTTAAGCCGCCAGGTCCGGGACTAGAACCGCCGTCGACTACATGGGAGTCCAGCGACATAGCCATTACGCTAACTGCTGGTCCCTGCACCAACTCTTTGAGTCTACATAATCTGGTATATGTGCAGAGTTAAACATATTTCATTTATATTTTTCTACATCATAAAGTTATAAATCTTTTAATATGTAAGGTCTTAAAAACAGGTATTGGGCTGGCCCCACAGCCTAGTGGCTAAGGGAGACAGCTGTCATCTGGCTGACCACAGTTCAAATCTCGGTCCAGTGGCTTGAAAAGTGCAGAAGGGACATATGTACACATGTGCTTATGGGCCTAGAATCCCCCCGGGATGGAGAAATGGAGGAGGAGAGATGGAAGCATGACCGCATTCCATGAGTGTGCTTCTCCCTCTCCCTTTCTCCACCTCTAGCAAATGCATACACTCACCAGCAATTTAAAAAAGTCAGTCTTTTCCACAGTTGAAATCCCTGGTGTGGTGAGCCTAAAACATGCTGGGCACATGGGCGAGTGCTCCAGACCTGACAGGCTGGAGGGCTAGGGGAAGGGACTGTGATGTGACTAGACCCTGTGGAAGGTGCTCCTCCTTCTCTCTCTGTCTCGCTCCACACAGGGACACATGCTCTGTAATGAATATTAGTAAAGGTTATACACGTGAACTTAATGTAGCAATATAAAGTGAATATGCTGGTGCCCTAGTAAAAGAAGGCACAAGATACAATTTCACTAGAAAAGGCACTTGTTTGTGGGAAGAATCAGAAGTCCTATATTATAATGGGTTGTTATTTATATTCTAATAAAGCTGAAGGCAACGCTTATGTATATGACATACTTCAAAAGTCCAACTTAACAGACCAGGTATCATTAGAACAGAGAGGTAAGGAATGCATAAAGAAATCTCTTTACCAAAAATGTTCTCCTTCTAACCTCAAATGACTGAAGTTATAGCATGGGTCTCCGATTTCTTTTTAATTTTGTACAGATCAGATAAAAATACTTTTAAAATGTAAAATACAGTCTGTTCTCTTCTGTTCTGTAAAACAATAAAACATCAAAAGGCTTTAAAATACCAGATCCTTTTGGACATTCCAAAGTGTATTTGCACTCTTCTTGAAAAGGGCCTCCTCCTCTGAATTCAAGTTAACTTTCACAATATCTGAGACACCATTCCGCCCCAAGACACAAGGGACACTGAGAAAGATTTCTTCTTTTATTCCATATAAGCCCTGAAAGGCAAGATTAGATTGTCACCCAGTGACCTGAGCAGGAAAAGGAGCAGTGCAGCAGGGCAGCGGAACGAGAGCACGGGGTGCCCGCAGCGCTCACCTGGGATTCCTCGGAGACGGCGGAGTGGCTGTTGTCTCAATCCTGGCTGTCTTTATGACCCGTGACCATGTGGAACTTACATTCAGTGACATAAAGACTGTGCCAGAGGCCTTCACAAGACCGAGAAAGGTACGTTTACTTTACCCCTCACCAGGCATCTTTCTGCCCAAGGGGCAGGCTGCCAGGCATGCCGTGTTATCTGATGAGAGATGTGGGATCAGCAGCTTGTCTGGTGCAGACTCCAAGGGAACAGTGAAGGCAAGTGGCTGCAGGCTCTGCTGTACCCTCACATCAGGGACACCGAGTCTGGACAAGCAATGCTGCACAAGGTATCTTGGGCCTCCAGAGGTGAGGCCCCAGAAAAGCCAGTGGGTACCACATGCCCCGTGGACCCATGTCCCTCCCCTTGCCAGTGGTCATGGGTATACTCCTGCCCATGTGCCCCTCTCCACTGCCTCCACCTCGGTGCTACCTGGGACCACCTCATGACAAGGAGGGCCAGGGGACAGCTCTGTGCACTGCCCCGTGCTGAGCCCATGGAACCTCTGCTCAATGCACCCCCTGTTCCTTCCACTTATGCAGCTGAAGCCAAGGCCACAGAGGCAGCTGTCAGAGCCAGTACAACATGGCAGCTCACAATCCTGATGGGCAATGAGCCCTGGAAGGTAGGGAGACCCAGCAGATCCCTCATGCTTCCCTGCCTCACACTCATTGCTCTTTACAGTCCCCCGGGGCTGAATCTAGTGTCGTAGGTGGCAACGGGAGGCTTTGCTCATCCCCTGGGACTGAATCAGGCATTACAGGTGGCCATGTTCTTTCTTCAGGTCTGACTGTAACTACCAGGACCTGGCACTGAAGGAACAGAGAGGGCCCTCGATTCAGGAGCAGTGCCTCTCAGCTTTGTCCTAGATCTGAGCCACAAGTGCTGCTGGGTTCAGCTGTCTTCCCCACTCGCTGTGTCTGGGCCTAGCCCCTCACAAGCCTCTTGCTCCTGTTCTGCCCCACAGAGGGCCTCTCCAGCTACCTCTCTACCGTAGTCCGGCTCCCACATTTTGGTAATCACTTTACACTAAACTGATGAGTTCCATTGGATCAGCCAAGTGTCATCCTTGATGGCCCCTGCCACGCCCTACTCGCACTGCCCCTACTCTGGCCTATGCCGGCCACGGAAGGCCACTCTCCCACCAGATGTCAGCCAGGCTCCAGCCACTGTCACACATGCCTTCCTTTCCTTTCCTAGCCTTAGTTACTCTTTAACTATCCCTTGTGACCTTTAGAGCTTTAGCATGCGCTTCCAGAGGTGGGGTGCCGTCGGTGGGAACACTGCCACGCTGGGGAAGAAGCCCCTGGGCTTCCCCACTAGTGTTTTTAGATTCAGTTCCTCTAACTTCTGTCACCTCTTCTTCCCTCTAGAAGGAGTTTCTCAGACTGGATCTGGAGAATTCATGTCCATCCCATCATGTCATCTGAAGGCTGCTGGTTGGGCTGGGAGCCAGGGCCCCTGACCACAGGGGCTTTGCCTGGCCTTGTGTGTAACCATGACCTGCTGCCAGCCCCCCTCGGCCTGCCCTCTGCCCTGGAAGCTCCATGTCTGGTCAAAGATACTCTCATTTACCTTTGGACTGGCTGTGAAGCAAGGAAATAGTTAAAGAGAATTTCTAATATATAAGAGGACATCAAAAAGTTTGTAGAAGGGCCAGGCCTGTATTACAACAATTAAGCCCAGTGCTTGGCAGCAGAATCCCACATGGCCAGCCACGGTTCAAATCCTAGTCCTGGTCCCTTGAAAAACAGACCAACTGCATGTGTGAATGCCCCAAATCTTTATAAAATGGAGACATGGAGGAGGAAGGGTTACAACATAATCACATCCCATTGGGATTGCTTTCTCTCTCTCCCTCTTCTTTTCTTTCTCCCTCTCCTCGCTCTCTGGTGAGCACACTTACCCTCTGGCCACACACACATACACAAAAACACCAGTTTGTGGAAAATAAAAGTACAAGCCCATTTTGGTGCAAAAAAAAAAAAAAAAAGAAATCCATTTTTTTTGTTTTTTGGTTTTTTTTGAGAGGTTTTTTGCTATAGGACGTGTGCACTTACCAGAAAGCAGAGAGAGACAGAGAAACAGAAAGTGAGAAATCACCCCAAGGGGGGATGGCCATACCATAATCCCTTCCCCTCTGTTCTCTTCTAGGGATCTTGGGCACACACACACATGTGCCCAGTGTGAGTTTAAGCCACCGGGTCTGGGACTTGAACTGCAGTTGGCTACATGGAGTCTAGCAACATAGCCATTATGCTAACTGCTGGTCCTGAAATCCAGTTTTTTTCATAATGTATATTTTCCATAAACTTTTTTTTAAAAAAAATATATTATTGAACTTTACTTATTTATTCATTTATTTTAATTTGACTAGAAGTGACAGAGTGAGAAAGAGAGAGAGAGGTAAAGTGACAAAGTAAGCCGCCAGGTCCAGGGCTCGAACCACAGTTGGTTATGTGGGAGTCCAATGCCCTTAACCACCACACCACCTGCTGGCCCCTACACATGCTTTTTAAAGATTCTCATATTTGACCCAGAAAATTCAGTTCATTATATTAATGTAAAATCTGGGTATATACCTAAATTTGTTTGCTAAAGATGTAAAGTAGTAAAAATGAGTGACAGTAGATTTGTGTAACGGTTACATCACTGGACTCCCATGTAGTCGACCATGGTTTGAATTTTGGACCCAGTAGCTTAAAAACTCACCCTGGGCATGTATGTGTGAATGTGTGCATGCCCAAAATCCCAAGAGAAGACGACCAGAAGAGATTGTAGCGTGGCCACCCCCCAGGGGCTGATTTCTTGTTTTCTGTCTCTGTTTTTCTCTGTCTCTTCAGTGAGTGCACACACTCTATAGCAATTGCCTCCCTAAAGAAAAAAAAAAAAAAAAAGAAGTGATTGGGCAAAAAAATAAGAGACTATAAATGATTCTGTATGTGCATGTGTGCATTTGTGTGTGTATATGTGTGTGTGTGTGTGTGTGTGTGTGTGTGTGTCTTTTAAGTTCGCTATGGGGTGAATGCACTGGTCAGAGAAAGACAGAGAGGGAGAAAGACGAGAAATCACTACCCTCTGGGGGATGGCCAGTCCTCAATCTCTTCTCCATCCCCCTCTTGGGATATTGGGCACGCAGGCACAAGTGCCTGGCATGATTTTCAAGCTGTCAGATCTGAGACTTGAACTGTGGTCAGTCATGTGGGAGTCCAGTGCCTTAACCACCATGCCATCTGCTGGTCCATAAACAACTTTTAATACTGGAATTCTTCAAGGCTCAGTCTTAATTTTTCTTCTCTTATACATTCTCTTTAGGCAAGCTCATGAAAACTGACAGCTTTGGGACTAGCAGTTGGCATAATGGCTATGTCCCTGGACTCCCATGTAGTCAACCGCAGTTCGAATCCCAGACACAGTGGCTTAAACTCATGCTGGACGCATGTGCATGTGTGCCCAAGATCCCGAGAGGAGAATGGAAGAGAAGAGATTGCGGTGTAGCCATCTCCCCGGGGGGTGATTTCTTGCTTTTTGTCTCTCTCTGTCTTTCTGGCAAGCGCACACACCCTATAGCAAGAACCTCTCAAACAAAAAAAGAAAGAAAAAAAGAAAAAATGGACAGCTTCAGTAACTAAGTATAGGGAATATCTGCTGTCTTTGCTGTTTAACATCTCTTCTCTGTTTTGTTGACAGAACCTCACTTTCCCTTTGGAGAACTGCTCCTCCCCTCAACTGACAGATATCACATGAGCAAGTATGTGCTTCCAGAATTGGCAGTTATCTGGAAATTAACATGGGCAAAGGAAGAGTCAGAGTCCCGAGACAACAACTCTTAAGCCTTTACAGGAAGTCATTCTTTTGTCTCTTGGAAAGAGTCCATGTGAGATAAGCACAACAGAGTGGAAAGATAAGCCAAAGAATGGAGAGAAAAGACAATTTTGATAATATAGTTTTGAACACCTGGATCAGGCCTCCTTGCCATTTCAGTTACATCAGCCAATATATTGGCTTGCTTTCTTTCCTCCCTTCCTTCCTCCCTCCCTCCGTTTGTCCCTCTCTCCCTCTCTTTCTTTTTCTCTCTTTTTCTTTCTTTTGTATAAGCTAGTTTGAATTGGCTTCTAAGAGTCCTAATAAATTTTTCTTTTAAAAGTTCCTATAGGGTGGGACTAACAGAAGGCACAATGGTTATGTCACTGAATTCCCACAGTCAACTGTGGTTTGAGTCCTGGATCCAGTGGCTTAAAACTCACACTGAGCACGTGTGTGGACATACCCAAAATCCCAAGAGGAGAGTGGAGGAGAAGTAACTGTGGCATGGCCATGCCCCCAGGGAAATGATTTCTTGCTTTCTTTCTGTCTCTGTCTCTCCAGTGAGCACATGCGCCCTACAGCAAAAATCTCTTTAAAAAAATTTCTGGGGCTGACAGGTGGTGTGATGGTTGGGGTGGCTGGACTCCCAAATGGCTGACCATGGTTCGAGTCCTGGACCTGGCAGTTTGCATTTTCACTTTCCTTCTCTGTCACTCTCTGGTTGACTTAAATAAAATAAAAAATAATTAATGACAATGAATAAAATTAAATAATTATTTTTAAAAATTTCCTATAGGGTATGTGCACTCGCCAGAGACAGAGAGAAAGGGAAATTGAAAAAGTACCCATCAGGGAGGATGGTCAGGCCACAACCCCTTCTCCATTTTCCTCTCGGGATTTTGGGCACGTACCTACATGCTCCTGGTGCGATTTTCAACCTGTCAGGTATGGGACTTGAACCGTATAGTTGGCTCTGTGTGAACCAGCTGCCTTAACCTCCATGCCACTAGCTGGCCCATTAATACACGTTTTTTTTCTTTGTATTTTTTTTTCTTTTGAATAGGTTTTTGCTATAGAGCACATATGCTCACCAGAAAGACAGAGACAGACAGAAAGAAAGAAAGAAAGCGAGAAATCACCCCCTAGGGAGATGGCCACACCACAATCCCTTCTACTCCATTCTCCTCTCGGGATCTTGGGCACGCACGCACATGCGCCCGGCCTGAGTTTAAGCCACTGGGTCTGGGACTCGAACTATGGTCGACTACATGGGAGTCCAGCAACATAGCCATTATGCCAACTGCTGGTCCCCACTAATACACTATTGATGATGCTTCAAACAAACTTATTTCATGAGTTCTTGAAGCCATACTTAACAGTTTACTTCCAATGAGATACACCTCAAAGGCACCTCAAATTCAACTTGTCCAAAACTGCAAATATGATATTTAAACCTGGTTCTGTGAGTATTCCCTTCCTGAGTGAGTGATATCACCACCTTTCTATCACATCTACATGTGCAAACAGAAACCTAAGAATGACCTCTCTCCTTCATTTCCCACTCATTCCACTACAAACTCCTATAATTTTATCTTCTAAATACAAAGTATCTCAAATCTGTCCCTTTCTATTCAACTCTACTACTACCACCCTCTCTGTTCTGAGCTCCTGCAAATTTCCCTTCATCTACTCTTGTCCCTTCAAATCTATTCTCTCCATCACAGCCCCAGCAATCTTTTTTAAAGTTTTTTTTTTTTATTTTAGGTTTTTGCCATGAGCATGTACACTCATCAGAGACAGACAGAAAGTGGGAAAGTGAGAAATCACCTCAGAGTGGGGATGGCTATGCTGCAATTCCTTCTCCTCCATTCTCCTCTCTGGATTTTGGGCATGAATGCACATACGCCCAATGTAAGTTTCAAGCTGCTGGGTCTAGGACTCGAACCGTGGTTGTCCATAAGGGATCCAGCAACTTAACCATGCCACCTGCTGGTTCCATCACAGAAATCTTTTTAACACAAAACATTTTTACTGCCTTCCATTGCTCTTAAAGTAAGAATCAATAACCCTTCATAAGGCTTTTGTAGCCTGACCTTGCTACTTCTGCAACCTCATCATGCACTTCTCTTTGATTTTTGTTTTGTTTTGCTTTGTTTTCTTGTAGAGCATGTGCGCTCACTTGAGAAACAGAGAGAAGGAAAGGGAGAGAACATCCCTCAAGGGGGATGGCCACCACACAATCCCTTCTCCTCTCGAGATTTTAGGTATATGCACATACACCTGTCTTTTTTTTTTTTTTCTAGAGGTTTTTGTCTTATGATGTGTGTACTCACCAGAGAGAGAGACAGACAGACAGACAATGAGAGGGAAAGTGAGAAATAATCCCCCAGGAGGGATGGCCACACTGCAATTCCTTCTCCTCCAATCTCCTCTTGGGATCTTGGGCACACATGCACACGTGCCTGGCATGATTTTCCAGCTGCCAGGTCCAGGATTTGAACTGTGTAGTTGGCCGTGTGGGATCCAGTCACCTCAACCACCATACCACTGACTGGTCCCAGCACTCTTTTTTTCTCTACACTTTGGCAACTGAACCTTTTTTCAGATCCCAACTACTCCCCACTTATATCTACTTCAGATACTCTGTACATGTATTCCCTCCGCTTGGAATGTGAGTCCAGCCTTCCAAATGAACTCCTAATCACTCAGGTGAGGTCATATCTTAGTTAGGAATTTCCCCCTAACTACCACACATGCCCCTTCTCCAGAGTAGTTAAATTCTCCTGTTGTGTATTTTTAGCACTTTATAGTTTTCCATCATAGCTCTTGGCACAATTTATTATTACATGTTTTGTTTTGTAATTGTTTTATTAGATCCATGTCTTTCATTAAACTCAGTGAGGTCAGGGTCTCCGACATCTTTGTTCACCATTATATTCTCAACATTCTGTGCAATGCCTGGCCCACAGAAAAGGCTCAAATGTAGAGGAGGGTGATGAATGAAGATTTAATTTAAGCCTACCTTGACCATAGTGGAAACTGGATGCACTCTCCTAAGATTTTTTAAAATTGATCCTGCCAGATCTGTCACAGACAGTCCAATAGCCCAAGACGTATACCCCTTCAGCTTGATAATCTCATAGGCACTACAATTGTAGAAAGTGAGAAAATCAAACTCATGAGAAGTCAATCTAGAGAAAACATAATATTCTTCAAGCATCTACTTTGAAGTAATTTATACGTCAATGTTACTCTATTAAAAATGTCCTAAAAATTGTTTATGAAAAAGAAGTAAGTTTCATACTTTTTTTTTTTTTTTTGGAGAGGTTTTTGCTATAGGGCGCATGCGCTTGCCAGACAGACAGAGAGAGACAGAGAGATAGAAAGCGAGAAATCACCCCCCAGGAGGAATGGCCATGCCGCAATCCCTTCTCCTTCATTCTCCTCTTGGGATCTTGGGCACGCACGCAGACGTGCCTGGCATGAGTTTAAGCCACTGGGTCCGGGACTTGAACTGCAGCTGACTACGTGGGAGTCCAGTGACATAACTGCTGGTCCCCATACTCTTCACTACTCAGGACCAGGTGGTGGAGCAGCAGCCACCCATTCTACAAGGCTAGGCCCACACAGGAGTGCCCCAGTTTATATCCGAGGCCTCGCTATACATGCCACGTGCACGTGCAGGCCTTGATCTGGGCTGGCTGAGGCCAAAGGTGGATGTCAGTGTGAGGACCCTGTAGGTGGTGCCTGTGTCCTTGTGTCTCTCTACCTTTTTGCCTCTCTTTCTAATGGAAGAAATAAGTAAACTTAAAAAAATGTTCTTCACGGGGCCAGCAGATGATGTGGAGGTTAAAGGTGCTAGATTCCCACATGGCCGACTACGGTTCGAGTCCTGAACCTGGCGGCTTACTTTCTCACTTTCTTTCACTCCCTCTCTGGTCAAATTTAAAATGAAATGTATAAATAAATAAAGTTAAATAAAATAATTCTTTAAAAAAATGCTCTTCACTATTCTTCACTACCTGTTTCCACTATTTAAAAAAAAAGTTCCTTCCTTTTTTCCCACAGAGATAAATAGAGACAGGCATCCCCAACAAGGTCCCCATGCCAAAATTCACCCCAGCCTCAGCCAGCCCTGACCATGGCATGCACACAGCCACCCAGCATGCCTAGGGTTAAAACTCAAGCTGGGCGCGTGTGCATGAGTGCCCAAGATCCCGAGAGGAGAATGGAGGAGAAGGGATTGCGGTGTGGCCATCCCCCCTGGGGGCTGATTTCTCGCTTTCTGTCTCTCTGTCTGGTGAGAGCATGCACCCTATAGCAAAAACCTCTCCAAAAACAAACAAACAAACAAAGGAACTAGAATTTTTTGTGATACAATTATTAAGGACTGGGTAGATAAAAGAGCACTGTACCTCCCTATGGGAGACAGATGGGCTACAGGACACACAGAAACCAGTATTAGTTAAAACATGTTCCTTAGCTGCCAGTGGGTGGCCCTTCTCCTCCATTCAGTTCTCAGGGTTTTGTGCGAACACACATGTGCCTAGTGTGATACTCAAGCCACCGGGTCCAAGATTCAAACTACATTCAGTCATGTGGGCATCTAGCCCCTTAGCTACAATACCAACTGCTGGCCCCAACTTGTGAGTTTTAAGTGATTTTAACTTTTGAAACTAAAAGACAGTTAGACAATAAATGTTCACACATAATCACTTTTTTTGTTATATTATGTGACTTCGTAGTCTCTGCCCCAATTAGTACACATTTTGTAGGACTGCTGCCATAGTATACATACAGTGGACTTGTGGCTGTTAGATTTAATCTTCCAACTGTGAACATCCAAAAGGGGATTCCTAAATTCTCTGACTTCTACTAATGTGTATCTGGGCTAGAGTATGAAGGAGAACCATGTGTACTGTTAAGATAGAATCCAAGATCATGAAGAGGTACACCATAGGTAAAAGTGGAGTCAGATCCTCATTTATAAGAGAACAAATCTCATTAATTTCTGATCCCCTGCATCCACTCCATGTGAGTTTCCATCCAGTCCTATGATGACATGTCATCAGTTCAAGGCACTACTCCAGCACCTCGCATGTGCTAACTTACTCTCTATGACAGCCTTCAAAGGCAAGTTCCATAACTATCCCCACTTTAAAGATGAGTAAACCAAGCTTGTGATTGTTTAAGTAATTTTCCAACATCAAACCACTAATAAATGCTAAGGAAGTTAAAACCTCAGCACCGCAGCTCCAATCACCCTATGCTCAGAGTCACTATGCTTTATAACACCTCAGATACATTCATATTGGATATATACAAGTTCTGGGGAAACAGTAAGTCCTTTATTTCCTTTGGAAGAATGCTGGCAAAAGAAAACTACACATGATGTAAGTCTGAATTTGGGGATTTTCAGAAACCTCAAGTTATTTATCTCACAAAAAAGCTAAGGTCAATTACGGACTTTTGGTCTGTGAAATTTATTCTTTCTTTTTTTTTTTTTTTTTTTTTGAGAGGTTTTAGCTATAGGGCACGTGTGCTCACCAGACAGACAGAGAGAGACAAAGAAACAGAAAGCGAGAAATCACCCCCCAGGGGGGATGGCCACGTCGCAATCCCTTCTCCTCCATTCTCCTCTCGGGATCTTGGGCACGCATGCACACGCACCCAGTGTGAGTTTAAGCCACTGGTCCAGGACTTGAACCACAGCCAACTACATGGGAGTCCAGCAACATAGCCATTATCCTAACAGCTGGTCCCTAAAATTTATTCTTAAGACTGATTATTAAGGCATTAAGAAGCAGAGTAAGTATTGTTACCTCTCAACAACTTGTTTGTGGATATTTTTCCACTGTTCCTTGTCTGAATCAGTTCCTAATTTAGGGTCCAAACTCTTGAGAGCAACACCAGCAACATTCACTCCACTCCATAAAGGCACTAAAAACAAAAATAAAAACAAAAATTTCAGTGTAAATTCTTCTTCTCAATATTGGATCAGTTGTTTGAAGTTGGTGTGGGGGTGTTTTGCTTTCGTTTTCATTTTACATTACAAGGTTACTACCTTACACCATAGAAAACTTATGAAAAATAAGTTTTAAATGAATGAAAGAGGAAAATTTAAGAAATAAAATTATAAAATGTTAAAAGTATGTAGTAGAGTGACTAGCAGATGGTGTAACAGTTACGTTGCTGGACTCCCATGTAGTTGACCATGGTTTGAGTCCTGGACCAGGTGGCTTAAAACTCACGCCAGGCATGGGTACTTGTGTGCCCAAGATACCAAGAGGAGAATGGAGGAGAAGGGACTGTGGCATGGCCATCCCCCTGGGGGAGTGATTTCTTGCTTTCTGTCTCTCTGTCTCTGTGGTGAGTGCATGTACTCTATAGCAAAAATCTCTCTCTTAAAAAAAAATATGTAGGGGTCAGCAGGTGGTATGGTGGTTAAGGGCACCTGAATCCCACATGGCTAATCACAGTTCGAGTCCCAGACCTGGCGGCTTGGCTTGCTTTCTCACTTTCCATCTCTCTCTTATTCTCTCTCACTCTGTCCCTCTCTGATCAAATTAAATAAATTAAATAAATTTAAAATAATTCTTTTTAAAAATATGTAGTAGAATTTGCTTATAGCTATGAGGTATAGGAGGTACTTTTTTTTTAAGGAGGTACTTCTAAGCAACACATATATAGGAGGCATATTTGCAGAGTCACACATATGCGTGTGTATTTACTTGGTACAATGTGATAGTTGAGTCCATGTACACAATATGTAAATATCAATGTAGGGTAATTGGCATATCCATCATCTTAAACATTAATAATTTCTTTGTGGTGGAAACATTCAAAATCTTCTCTTCTAGCTATTTTGAAATATATATTATTGTTAATTATAGTGCCCCTGCTGTGCAAGGGAACACTAGAACTTATTCCTATCTAATTATAACTTTGTTCACAATGACAAATCTTTCCCGTCTCCAGCCTTTCAAACCTTCCCAGCCTCTGGGTACCACTATACAACTCTACTTTTTTTTTTATTCATCGTCATTATTTTATTATTATCATTTTTAAAGTTGACCAGGGAGAGACACAGAGAGAGAGGGAAAGTAGAAACACAAGCTGCCAGGTTTGGAACTCAAACCATGGTCAGTCACGTGCGAGTACAGCCACCATAACCACCACGCCATCTACTGGGCCCGCTATACTATTTTTTTAAATTTTACTTATTTTATTTATTTATTTTGTTTGTTTGTTTTTAACTTGACAAGAGAGCAACAGCATGAGAGAGAGAAAGAGAGGAAAGGAAGCCACCAGATCCGGGACTTGAACTGTGGTCGGCATGTGGGAGTCTAGTGCTCTTAACTACCACACCACCTGCCACCCCTGCCCTCCACACTACTCTACTTCTAAGATCAACTTTTTTGGATTTTCCCAGATGATCCAGTAATTCCACTACTGGATATATATTCAAAGGAAATGAAGTTACCTCATCAAAGAGGTAACGTCTGCATGTCTGTTTACTGCAGTACTGCTCATGAGAGCCAAGAACATGGACTCATCTAAGTGTCCATGGATGAATGAATGAAGAAAATGTGGCACATTTACACAATTAAATATTATTCAGACAAAATAAAAATGAAATCCTGTCATCTGTGGTATCACAGATGAGTCCAGAAGACATTCTATTCAGTAAAATAAGGCGGGTGCAGAAAGTCAAATACCGCACAACGTCAGGAGGCATTTTAAAGCAATGTATGGAATGCAGAATCCAGACAGAAAAGGAAAGGGCCCAGCACTGGCCTAGTGGTTAAGGTGGATGGATCCCACATGGTCAACCACGCAATTAAAGTTCCAGACCCAGCAACTTGAGAAACATGCAGGTGCATTGTGCATTCATGTCCAAAACCCCAGAAAAAGGAGAGATGGAGGAGAAGGAATTGTGGCATGACCATTTTCTGTGGGTGCTTTCTCTCTCTCCCTGTCCCTACCCATCTCCCAATGAGCACATGAGCTCTCTAGCAAATAAAAAAAAATGAGAAGAAAGGTAAAATATCATAAGCAATTAGGGGGGAAAAATAACAAATTACTACCATATTTCTCAACAGTAACTAAGAGCTGAGAGGAAATAACTGTCAGTTTAGAATCTCATAGCTAGTTAAACTACTATTCTAGAATGAGGTGCAACTAAAAAATATCTTCATATAAACAACACTGATGGGATACAGTTCAGGATAAAAGAAATTAAATCCAGGAGAAGTTACATGCAGAGAGAAAAAGTAAGAAAAAAAAAAAAAAAAAACCTGGCAAACATGGGGCTGGCACCATGGCCTGGAGATTAAGGCAGCCAGATCCCACGTGACCGACCCCAGAGTGTGAATCCCAAGCCTAGAAGCTTGAGAAACACACTGGGTGCATGTGCATCTGTGCCCAGAATCCTGACAGGATGGAGAAATGGAGGGGAAGATATTTAGCATGACCGTGCCCCATGGGGGTTGCTATCACCTCTCTCTCTCTCTCTGACAAGTACACCCGCTCTCTAAGAAAAAAAAAAAAAAAACTAGTGAGTGCTCATAAATGGACAATACTGACTAGTCAAACAATAATGTTAATTATAATTAGTTTGGGGGTTATAAAAACAGGATGAAACCAGAAAATGAATTAATTACATATATGACAGAAAGAAGAAAATCAAACTTTAAGTATTCTAAAGTCTTTGAGATGTTCCAAAGAAGAGTAAACACACTAATCTTGAGGTCAAGCATGAATACTAAACATCATAGAAAACCATTTAACAAGTGAGTGTGTATTCCAAAGAGTTAGAGGAGGCCCAGCCTAGGTGGCTCAGTCCATAGCATACTGTACTGCAGTGTGGGAGCCATGTGGCTGACCATGGGTTTGGATTTCCAGATTGGCCTGAGAATTTGTCAGGCACACATGTAGGTACCCAAGATCCTGATAGGGTGGAGAGCTGGGGAAAGCGGATCCTTGTGGGAGCCTCTGCCAGGGATGCTTTCTCTCTCTTCCTGTTGCTCTCTCTTTCTCTCTTATGTGTGCACACACACACACTGTATTATACATGTTTAAAAATCTTAAAAATAAAGGAAATTAAAGAAAGTTTAATTAACCCAACAGAAAGCAGAGAAAGAGAAAAAAGACAAAATTATGCTAAACAAAGTACTAAGTATGTTCAAATTAATGCTAATTAGAATATACCCTTTTTCTAAAAATAAATTATGAAATATTAAATGTAAAAAATTAACATACATTTGTGAATATTATTTTCTTTCTTTTTTTTTTTTTTGGAGAGGTTTTTGCTATAGGGCTTGCGTGTTCCCCAGAAAGACAGAGAGAGACAGAGAGAAAGTGAGAAATCACCCCGGGGGGATGGCCACACCACAATCTCTTCTACTCCATTCTCCTCTCAGGATCTTGGGCATGCAAGCACACATACCCGGCATGAGTTTAAGCCACTGGGTCCAGGGCTCAAATCGCAGTCAACTACATGGGAGTTCAGCAACATAGCCATTAGGCTAACTGCTGGTCCCATTATTTTCAATAAATGAAGTTGGTTTAAACAAGAGATAGTTTAAGGCAATAACATGAGTCAACAGGGTCAAATTAAGGCACTGGTTGGAGAAGTATTTGTTTGAGTCAAATCACAATTATTTATTATACCCTCATGATATCTGGAAGGGAGGGAGACTGTTAGTTCTGGGCCTCCGTTAGTTCTGAAGCCACTACACCAAGGATACACATATGCAACTGGCTGCACTCTTAGCTCCACTCCCTCTTTGGTCTATGTATCTTCCCAACACCCACCCTCTGGTTCAGGGGCTAGGACTAGGGAATAGAGTATGTCACCTTCTGGCTGCTTAGCAAACATTCAAAGAAAAAAAATTTATTATCTATGATCTTTGAAATACAAAGGGAAAAAAGAACACTAATTGTTTGAGTAAATGAATGAATGAACAAATTATTTAAAGGTCCCTATCTTTGATGGATTTACTGCTAGTACGCAAAGAAGATTTACACATATGACATATTTAGAAAATACTGTAAGAAATATAAAGTTCTAACTACTGAGTTGTTGGAATAGTCAAGACATATTTTTGCATAGAATAATACATCATGACTTTTCTGTCAACCCAATATATAGCAAAGATTAAATCACATTTAAGGTCAGAAAGGAGATTGGTGTGGTCTTAAGTAATCTTTAAAATCACATACTGGGGGACAAGCAGATGGCATAGTGGTTATGTTGCTAGACTCCCATGTAGTCAACCATGGTTCAAGTCCTGGACCTGGTGGCTTAAAACTCACACTGGACACACGTGTGTTTGTGCCCAAAATCCTGAGAGGAAAATGGAGGAGAAGGGATTGCAGCATGACCATTCCCTCTAGGTGAATGCTTTTTGTTTCTCTGCCTCTCCAAAGACCGCATGTGCCCTTTAGCAAAAATCTCTCTTTAAAAAAATTGCATATTAGGGCCAGTGCTATATATAGCACAGCAGTTACAGGCTGTGCAAAGAAAGCCAGATCCCACATGGCCGACTGCAGTTCTTTCCTAGCCCTAATGGTTTGAAAAACATGCTGTGCACATGTGTGTGCATGTCCCCAAACCTGATGGGATGAGAAATGACAGATAAGGATCACAGTGTGACCATTTCCCTCTGGGGAAAAGGTTCTCTCTCTCTCCCCCCCTCCCTCCCTCTCTCTCTCTCTCTCTCTCTCTCTGGCAAGTGCACATATCCTCTTGCAAAAAAAAAAAAACCTCAGATTATATAATTTCATTTATATGAAAAGAACAGAATAAACAAATCTATAGAGTCAGAAAGTGGGTAGTAGGTAGTAGTTGCCTGGGGATAGGCTACAAGTAAAAAAGGGGTCTTAGGGGCCGGCAAGTGGCATGGTGGTTAAAGGTGCTGGACTCCCATATGGCCAACCGGTTCAAGTCTCGAACCTGGTGGCTTGCCTTCTCCCTTCTCTCTGTCTCTCTCTGATCAAACTGAAAAATAATAATGATAATAATAATAAATAAAAAGTTAAATAATTCTTTTTTAAAATGGGGTTTTACTTTTGTGTTGATGAAAATATTCTATAATTCTTGCTCATCCACAGTGGCGTATGCTACTAAGACACTTACTCTGAAGCAGAGGTCATATGGGAGGCCTCAGTTCGATTCCTGGCCCAACCTACATGTGGTGACACATGCTTGTGGTTCTAACTAGCAAGTAGGCTGGAGCAGGAGGGATCCCTATATGGTGAAATCCTGTCAAAGATCTATTTCTCAAGACAGGCAGTGGCACACTGGTAACACAACTGGATCCTGGGTTCGCACCCTGGAATCTCGCTGAGCATGTCATAGGTCATGGGTACATGTGTGAATGCCTGTGAACTGGGCTGGCTAAGACTAGAGGCAAACTTTTGCTTTGGGACCCTGTTGGGAGTGTCTGTCTCAATTTGCCTCTCACTTATGAGAAGAAATTTTTTTTAAAATCAATCTCTTTCTCCCCTCTTCAGCAAGGGAAAAAAGCAAATAACCTATGATTAGCTTGTGATGATGACTACACTTCTGTGTAGACTTTAAATGGATATCAGGGTATGTGAATTACATCTTCATAGAGCTGTTTTTCTTAATTTAAGTATTATTTTATTTCATTTTATTCATTATCATTATCATTTTTTTTTTAATTTAACCAGAGAGACATAGAGAGGGAAAGTGAGAAAGGAAGCCATCAGGTCCAGAACCCAAACCACAGTTGGCCATGTGGGCGTCCAGCACCCTAACCACCATGCAATCTGCTGGCCCCCATAGAGCTATTTTTTTAACATACAATTTATTAATGTAATTTATGTTTATTATATGCATTTTATTTTTTCCCCAGAGGACAGTTTGTTGGTCCTTAAAGATTTAGCCCCTTACATGGGCTTTGGTGGAGGGCAAGAAGCAGCACCCACAGGTCTAAATTGGGGTGGGGGTGTTTGGTCCTTCCAAGTTTCACCAGATTGGTTCTTGATGACCTTGCTATGAATGGTGCAACTCACACAGTAATGTAGCTTCACACACAGCTTGGGGAGCACACAGGCATCGAAGGCACTTGCTTCAGAGATGTTTCTGATGACTGAGGCCTCTACTATGTTTCGGATGATGGACTTCTTTTTTTTTTTTTTTCCATTTCTTATGTCTTGTACATTTTGCTTTTTTTCCTTTCTCTCTCTTTATTTATTTATTTATTTATTTATTTTGCCATCCTTGATTCCCTATCCCTAACCCTCTGCCATGTCCCACCCTCCTCCCATTGTCTCTGGTATCCATGATTGCTTTCTATGAACTTAATAGCCTTGTCCTTGGGGACACATCAGGCACAGTTCGTGCAACGAATAGGCTGTGTATGACTGCAGCCCTTTTGGGCACGGCCATTGTTCCTTCTTTTCTTTGTCATCTGGGAAGCGAGGCTGTGAGAGAGCTTTTTTTGAGAGATTTTTGCTATGGGGCATGTGCACTTGCCAGAGAGACAGAAAGAAAGTGCCTCACTGGGTGCAGCCGCCCGCAATCCCTTCTCCTCCATTCCCCTCTTGGGATCTTGGGCACGCACGCACATGCACCAGGCCTGAGTTTTAAGCTGCCAGGTCCTGGACTCAAACCACGATCTACTACATGGGAGTCCAGCAACATAACCATTACGCCAACAGCAGGTCCCGCCCACAGAGCTATTTCTTAAAAAATCACAATAAATGAACTGCCTAGGTCTGAGAAACACTCAGATTCTCTTTTATTTACTTTAGGTTGTTGTTATAGGGTGGGCACAAGCACTCTCTGGAGAGAGGGAGAGGAAAGAAAAGTGAAAAATCACTTCCTGGGGGGAAGACCACACCACAGTTCCTTCCCTCTGGTCTCCTCTTGGGTTTTAGGCAAGCACACACACACGCCCAGTGTGATTTTCAAGTCACTGGGTCCAGGACTCAAACCGCACTCAACCATGTGGGAGTCCAGAGCTTATGCCACTATATCACCTGCTGGCCTCCAATTCTCTTTTAAAATAGTGATATGGTTTAATGTACTATTATATGACAGGTAGCCAAATCAACAATGCAAAGACTGAAAATAAAGGGACATAGATTCATCAGAAAATACTAACAAAATGAAAGTTATACAGCTATATCAAGATCAGAAAAAAAATAGATTTTGAATAAAGTAAGCATTATTGGAGCTAAACTGCATAACGAGATTAGGCTTATACTCACCACTAGAATCCCCATGTTCTCCAATAATCCAACCATGACAGCTTGTGGCGTGAACACCCAACTTCTCTCCAATTAGATAACGAAAACGGGCAGAATCGAGATTACAACCACTTCCAATTACTCGAGTCACAGGTAGGCCACTTAACTTCCAGACCACATATGTCAAAATATCCACTAAGGAGAACAATTCCATGTTAGAAAAAGAAACATAATGGGGCCGGCAGGTGGCTGGTGGTTAAGGGTGCTGGATTCCCTCATGGCTGACTATAGTTCAAGTCCAAGAACTGGCGGCTTGCTTTCTCCTTTCCCTCTCTCTCTCTCTCTCTCTCACTCTGTCCCTCTCTGGTCAAATTAAAATAAATTAATTAATTAAATTAAATTTATAAAGAAACACAGTAACTTCTTTTCATAATTTGCTTTTATGACTAGATAGATGAATTTTATTAGAGTCAAATGCAGATTCATTATAGAGTTCAACATGACAATCAATAAAGAAATACAGACACATAGGCTTTTTTAAAAAACACTAAATTGTTTACTTCCAGAAATTTTTTAATTTTATTTTTTATATTTAATCACTGTGTATAATTACAGCATAACAAATTAATTTTCCCTTTATGAATACACTGCATATTGGTCCAGTCAAAGACACTGGCACACACATTATAATCAACAGATTTCTTTCCATTTGGGGTCCCTTAAATGTTTTGCTTCTTTTTTTTTTTTTTGAAGAGGTTTTTGCTATAGGGCGCGTGTGCTCGCCAGAAAGACAGAGACAGACAGAGAAACAGAAAGTGAGAAATCATCCCCCAGGAGGATGGCAACGCCGCAATCCTTTCTCCTCTATTCTCCTCTCAGGATCTTGGGCACGCATGCACACACTCCTGGCATGAGTTTCAGCCATCGGGTCTGGGACTTGAACAGCAGTTGACTACATGGGAGTCCAGCACCACAGCCATTATGCCAACTTCTGGTCCCATGTTTTGCTTCTTTTTTCTTCCCCTTGATCCCCTCACTCTCACCTTCCCTATACCTCCAAAATTAAAAAAAAAAAAAAAAATCCTCTCTTGAGATCCTATGTAAGCCTGTGTATTGAATAATCAGTCAATTCTGCCTCCTTAGATTTCTTCTCTTCGTTACTGCACCCTCATCTAAACTATCTGCACATCTTCCCCAGAAAAATGCCACTGCACACCCAGGGCATGTGCATTCTCAGGAAAACGATAAGACCCTCAGCTTTTGTTCTGTACCGACCTCGAGGCTCTGCGTGATAGAAAGTAAAAGCTGAGGGACAGCTGTAAACACCCCAATACACACACACCTCCAGCAAACACTAGGAGATATTTTTGGCTCCAGGCATTTAGGAGAAGCTGACCACTAAGCAAA
>NW_006159538.1:390825-395717 GCF_000334495.1 Tupaia belangeri chinensis
CCCCCTCTCTCTCTCTGGCAAGTGCACATATCCTCTTGCAAAAAAAAAAAAACCTCAGATTATATAATTTCATTTATATGAAAAGAACAGAATAAACAAATCTATAGAGTCAGAAAGTGGGTAGTAGGTAGTAGTTGCCTGGGGATAGGCTACAAGTAAAAAAGGGGTCTTAGGGGCCGGCAAGTGGCATGGTGGTTAAAGGTGCTGGACTCCCATATGGCCAACCGGTTCAAGTCTCGAACCTGGTGGCTTGCTTTCTCACTTCTCTCTGTCTCTCTCTGATCAAACTGAAAAATAATAATGATAATAATAATAAATAAAAAGTTAAATAATTCTTTTTTAAAATGGGGTTTTACTTTTGTGTTGATGAAAATATTCTATAATTCTTGCTCATCCACAGTGGCGTATGCTACTAAGACACTTACTCTGAAGCAGAGGTCATATGGGAGGCCTCAGTTCGATTCCTGGCCCAACCTACATGTGGTGACACATGCTTGTGGTTCTAACTAGCAAGTAGGCTGGAGCAGGAGGGATCCCTATATGGTGAAATCCTGTCAAAGATCTATTTCTCAAGACAGGCAGTGGCACACTGGTAACACAACTGGATCCTGGGTTCGCACCCTGGAATCTCGCTGAGCATGTCATAGGTCATGGGTACATGTGTGAATGCCTGTGAACTGGGCTGGCTAAGACTAGAGGCAAACTTTTGCTTTGGGACCCTGTTGGGAGTGTCTGTCTCAATTTGCCTCTCACTTATGAGAAGAAATTTTTTTTAAAATCAATCTCTTTCTCCCCTCTTCAGCAAGGGAAAAAAGCAAATAACCTATGATTAGCTTGTGATGATGACTACACTTCTGTGTAGACTTTAAATGGATATCAGGGTATGTGAATTACATCTTCATAGAGCTGTTTTTCTTAATTTAAGTATTATTTTATTTCATTTTATTCATTATCATTATCATTTTTTTTTTATTTTAACCAGAGAGACATAGAGAGGGAAAGTGAGAAAGGAAGCCATCAGGTCCAGAACCCAAACCACAGTTGGCCATGTGGGCGTCCAGCACCCTAACCACCATGCAATCTGCTGGCCCCCATAGAGCTATTTTTTTAACATACAATTTATTAATGTAATTTATGTTTATTATATGCATTTTATTTTTTCCCCAGAGGACAGTTTGTTGGTCCTTAAAGATTTAGCCCCTTACATGGGCTTTGGTGGAGGGCAAGAAGCAGCACCCACAGGTCTAAATTGGGGTGGGGGTGTTTGGTCCTTCCAAGTTTCACCAGATTGGTTCTTGATGACCTTGCTATGAATGGTGCAACTCACACAGTAATGTAGCTTCACACACAGCTTGGGGAGCACACAGGCCTCGGCACTTGCTTCAGAGATGTTTCTGATGACTGAGGCCTCTACTATGTTTCGGATGATGGACTTCTTTTTTTTTTTTTTTCCATTTCTTATGTCTTGTACATTTTGCTTTTTTTCCTTTCTCTCTCTTTATTTATTTATTTATTTATTTATTTTGCCATCCTTGATTCCCTATCCCTAACCCTCTGCCATGTCCCACCCTCCTCCCATTGTCTCTGGTATCCATGATTGCTTTCTATGAACTTAATAGCCTTGTCCTTGGGGACACATCAGGCACAGTTCGTGCAACGAATAGGCTGTGTATGACTGCAGCCCTTTTGGGCACGGCCATTGTTCCTTCTTTTCTTTGTCATCTGGGAAGCGAGGCTGTGAGAGAGCTTTTTTTGAGAGATTTTTGCTATGGGGCATGTGCACTTGCCAGAGAGACAGAAAGAAAGTGCCTCACTGGGTGCAGCCGCCCGCAATCCCTTCTCCTCCATTCCCCTCTTGGGATCTTGGGCACGCACGCACATGCACCAGGCCTGAGTTTTAAGCTGCCAGGTCCTGGACTCAAACCACGATCTACTACATGGGAGTCCAGCAACATAACCATTACGCCAACAGCAGGTCCCGCCCACAGAGCTATTTCTTAAAAAATCACAATAAATGAACTGCCTAGGTCTGAGAAACACTCAGATTCTCTTTTATTTACTTTAGGTTGTTGTTATAGGGTGGGCACAAGCACTCTCTGGAGAGAGGGAGAGGAAAGAAAAGTGAAAAATCACTTCCTGGGGGGAAGACCACACCACAGTTCCTTCCCTCTGGTCTCCTCTTGGGTTTTAGGCAAGCACACACACACGCCCAGTGTGATTTTCAAGTCACTGGGTCCAGGACTCAAACCGCACTCAACCATGTGGGAGTCCAGAGCTTATGCCACTATATCACCTGCTGGCCTCCAATTCTCTTTTAAAATAGTGATATGGTTTAATGTACTATTATATGACAGGTAGCCAAATCAACAATGCAAAGACTGAAAATAAAGGGACATAGATTCATCAGAAAATACTAACAAAATGAAAGTTATACAGCTATATCAAGATCAGAAAAAAAATAGATTTTGAATAAAGTAAGCATTATTGGAGCTAAACTGCATAACGAGATTAGGCTTATACTCACCACTAGAATCCCCATGTTCTCCAATAATCCAACCATGACAGCTTGTGGCGTGAACACCCAACTTCTCTCCAATTAGATAACGAAAACGGGCAGAATCGAGATTACAACCACTTCCAATTACTCGAGTCACAGGTAGGCCACTTAACTTCCAGACCACATATGTCAAAATATCCACTAAGGAGAACAATTCCATGTTAGAAAAAGAAACATAATGGGGCCGGCAGGTGGCTGGTGGTTAAGGGTGCTGGATTCCCTCATGGCTGACTATAGTTCAAGTCCAAGAACTGGCGGCTTGCTTTCTCCTTTCCCTCTCTCTCTCTCTCTCTCTCACTCTGTCCCTCTCTGGTCAAATTAAAATAAATTAATTAATTAAATTAAATTTATAAAGAAACACAGTAACTTCTTTTCATAATTTGCTTTTATGACTAGATAGATGAATTTTATTAGAGTCAAATGCAGATTCATTATAGAGTTCAACATGACAATCAATAAAGAAATACAGACACATAGGCTTTTTTAAAAAACACTAAATTGTTTACTTCCAGAAATTTTTTAATTTTATTTTTTATATTTAATCACTGTGTATAATTACAGCATAACAAATTAATTTTCCCTTTATGAATACACTGCATATTGGTCCAGTCAAAGACACTGGCACACACATTATAATCAACAGATTTCTTTCCATTTGGGGTCCCTTAAATGTTTTGCTTCTTTTTTTTTTTTTTGAAGAGGTTTTTGCTATAGGGCGCGTGTGCTCGCCAGAAAGACAGAGACAGACAGAGAAACAGAAAGTGAGAAATCATCCCCCAGGAGGATGGCAACGCCGCAATCCTTTCTCCTCTATTCTCCTCTCAGGATCTTGGGCACGCATGCACACACTCCTGGCATGAGTTTCAGCCATCGGGTCTGGGACTTGAACAGCAGTTGACTACATGGGAGTCCAGCACCACAGCCATTATGCCAACTTCTGGTCCCATGTTTTGCTTCTTTTTTCTTCCCCTTGATCCCCTCACTCTCACCTTCCCTATACCTCCAAAATTAAAAAAAAAAAAAAAATCCTCTCTTGAGATCCTATGTAAGCCTGTGTATTGAATAATCAGTCAATTCTGCCTCCTTAGATTTCTTCTCTTCGTTACTGCACCCTCATCTAAACTATCTGCACATCTTCCCCAGAAAAATGCCACTGCACACCCAGGGCATGTGCATTCTCAGGAAAACGATAAGACCCTCAGCTTTTGTTCTGTACCGACCTCGAGGCTCTGCGTGATAGAAAGTAAAAGCTGAGGGACAGCTGTAAACACCCCAATACACACACACCTCCAGCAAACACTAGGAGATATTTTTGGCTCCAGGCATTTAGGAGAAGCTGACCACTAAGCAAATGGAGCAAAGACTTCTGTGGCCATGTATAAGAGAAAATATAGATGTTACAGAATTAGTTCATAAACATCCATGAGACAAACATGCAGTAACTACAATAAGCAGCAATAACTACAAAAAGCAGTCCAGGACCTGGCAGCTTGCTTTCTCACTTCCCCTCTCTCTCTGTCTCTCCATGGTGAGCACATGTGCTCAATAGCAAATTAATGATAATAATAAATAATAAACAAATAATTCTTTTGGGGGGAGATATGTTTTTGCTGTAGGATGCGTGCGCTCGCCAGAAAGACAGAAAGCAAGAAATCATCCCCGGGGAGGGGGGGGTCGGGGTATGGCCATGTTGCAACCCCTTCTCCTCCGTTCTCCTCTCAGGATCTTGGACACTCATGCACACGCACCTGGCATGAGTTTAAGCCACCAGGTCTGGGACTCGAACCACGGTTGGCCACATGGGAGTCCAGTTACATAGCCATTACTCCAACTGCTGGTCCCTAAATAAGTAATTATTAAAACAAACAACAACAACAACAACAAAACAAAAAAACACCAGACATATGCACATGCCTAGGATCCTGGCTGGCTAGAGGACTGAAGGAAGGGGACCGCAGTATGACAAGAGCCTATGGAGGGTGCTCCTCTCTTTTTTTTTTCCTCTCTCTCTCAAGTACATATACATACTCTATCATGAGTTTTTTAAAATAAAATTTTTAAAAAAATAAATGACATAGAAAGATGGGACCAGCAGTTGGCATAATGGCTATGTTACTGGACTCTCATGTAGTCGACCGCAGTTTGAGTTCTGGACCCGGTGGCTTAAACTCACGCCGGACACATGTGCGTGCATGCCCAAGATCTTGAGAGGAGAATGGAGGAGAAGGGATTGCGGCATGGCCATCCTCCCTGGGGGGTGATTTCTCACTTTCTTTCTGTCTCTGTCTTTCTGGTGAGCGCACATGCCCTATAGCAAAAACCTCTCAAAAAAAAA
>NW_006159538.1:397234-410123 GCF_000334495.1 Tupaia belangeri chinensis
TTTTTTTTTTTTTTGAAGAGGTTTTTGCTATAGGGCGCGTGTGCTCGCCAGAAAGACAGAGACAGACAGAGAAACAGAAAGTGAGAAATCATCCCCCAGGAGGATGGCAACGCCGCAATCCTTTCTCCTCTATTCTCCTCTCAGGATCTTGGGCACGCATGCACACACTCCTGGCATGAGTTTCAGCCATCGGGTCTGGGACTTGAACAGCAGTTGACTACATGGGAGTCCAGCACCACAGCCATTATGCCAACTTCTGGTCCCATGTTTTGCTTCTTTTTTCTTCCCCTTGATCCCCTCACTCTCACCTTCCCTATACCTCCAAAATTTAAAAAAAAAAAAAAAATCCTCTCTTGAGATCCTATGTAAGCCTGTGTATTGAATAATCAGTCAATTCTGCCTCCTTAGATTTCTTCTCTTCGTTACTGCACCCTCATCTAAACTATCTGCACATCTTCCCCAGAAAAATGCCACTGCACACCCAGGGCATGTGCATTCTCAGGAAAACGATAAGACCCTCAGCTTTTGTTCTGTACCGACCTCGAGGCTCTGCGTGATAGAAAGTAAAAGCTGAGGGACAGCTGTAAACACCCCAATACACACACACCTCCAGCAAACACTAGGAGATATTTTTGGCTCCAGGCATTTAGGAGAAGCTGACCACTAAGCAAATGGAGCAAAGACTTCTGTGGCCATGTATAAGAGAAAATATAGATGTTACAGAATTAGTTCATAAACATCCATGAGACAAACATGCAGTAACTACAATAAGCAGCAATAACTACAAAAAGCAGTCCAGGACCTGGCAGCTTGCTTTCTCACTTCCCCTCTCTCTCTGTCTCTCCATGGTGAGCACATGTGCTCAATAGCAAATTAATGATAATAATAAATAATAAACAAATAATTCTTTTGGGGGGAGAGATGTTTTTGCTGTAGGATGCGTGCGCTCGCCAGAAAGACAGAAAGCAAGAAATCATCCCCGGGGAGGGGGGGGTCGGGGTATGGCCATGTTGCAACCCCTTCTCCTCCGTTCTCCTCTCAGGATCTTGGACACTCATGCACACGCACCTGGCATGAGTTTAAGCCACCAGGTCTGGGACTCGAACCACGGTTGGCCACATGGGAGTCCAGTTACATAGCCATTACTCCAACTGCTGGTCCCTAAATAAGTAATTATTAAAACAAACAACAACAACAACAACAAAACAAAAAAACACCAGACATATGCACATGCCTAGGATCCTGGCTGGCTAGAGGACTGAAGGAAGGGGACCGCAGTATGACAAGAGCCTATGGAGGGTGCTCCTCTCTTTTTTTTTTCCTCTCTCTCTCAAGTACATATACATACTCTATCATGAGTTTTTTAAAATAAAATTTTTAAAAAAATAAATGACATAGAAAGATGGGACCAGCAGTTGGCATAATGGCTATGTTACTGGACTCTCATGTAGTCGACCGCAGTTTGAGTTCTGGACCCGGTGGCTTAAACTCACGCCGGACACATGTGCGTGCATGCCCAAGATCTTGAGAGGAGAATGGAGGAGAAGGGATTGCGGCATGGCCATCCTCCCTGGGGGGTGATTTCTCACTTTCTTTCTGTCTCTGTCTTTCTGGTGAGCGCACATGCCCTATAGCAAAAACCTCTCAAAAAAAAAAGAAAGAAAGAAAGAAAGATATATCATCCTTACCCAATAAAAGGGAAGGGAAAGGAAGGGAAGGGAAGAGAAGAGAAGGGAAGGGAAGGGAAGGGAACACATGAACAACTGTAGCTGGGGTGCAAGGGAAGGGAAGGAAAGGGAAGGGAAGGGAACTCACCTGGATTTGAAACAATAAGCATTTTACATTCAGGACTGTAATGAACTATGGTAGGAATGATTGATTTCATGATATTCACATTACGCTGGACCAGGGCAAGGCGACTTTCTCCTTCCTGCTGCCTTGCCCCAGCTGTGACAATAACTAATTTAGAATTTGCAGATATGCTGTAATCTAGAAAGGAAACAAAAGACAATATTTGGATCTAGATTGCCATGATTGCTATGCCTTTGCTCTTGGAAAGTCTGTTGTATATTCCTTGGGAACCAGCAGTTAGCGTAATGACTATGTCGCTGGACTCCCGTGTAGTCAACTGCAGTTCGCATCCCGGACCCGGTGGCTTAAAACTCATGCCAGGCATGTGTGCATGCATGCCCAAGATCCCAAGAGGAGAATGGAGAAGAAGGGATTGCGGCGTGACCAGCCCCCCTGGGGGATGATTTCTCGCTTTCTGTCTCTATGTCTCTCTCTGTCTGGCAAGCGCACGTGCCCTATAGCGAAAACCTCTCCCCCCCAAAAAAATGTAGGCAACTCCTGTTGCCTAGTGGTTAAAGGAGCTGGCTCCCACATGGCCAACAGCATGGTTCAAATCCCAGCCCTAGTGGCTTGAAAAAGACATGGCACATGTGTGCTCCAAATCCAAGCAGAATGGAGAAATGGAGGGAAAAGAATTGCAACATGACCATGCCCCATTGTGTGTACCTTCTTCCTCTCCATCTCCTCTCTCTGGCTCTCTCTGGAAAATGCACATGCCCGCTAACAAAATGTTTTAAAACTAGTAAGCTTGTTTTAATCCCAGCACAGGCGCTTGAAAAACATGTCTGGTGCATGTGTGTATGTGTCCAAACCCCAGCAGGATAAAGAAATGAAGGAAAAGGAACTTCACCATGACCACGCCCCACTCAAGGGTGCTTTCTCCATCTCCCTTTCTGTCTCTCTCAAGGAGATACACTCATCCTCTGGCATTTAAAAAGAAATTAAAAGTGCATAGAAAAAGAAAAATAAAATAACCAAAAAGATTCAAAATTATCTTTATATTTTTCTATATTTTCTGAACTTTCTACAATTACAAAATAGTTTTTTTTTAAATTAACTTCTTAAACTATATGGTCTAATGGCTGCTTTGGCAGCACTTATACTAAAACTGGAACAACACAGAGGGTATGAGCATGGTCCCTGTGCAAGGATGCCACACAAATTTGTGAAGCATTCCATGTTTTTTAAAAGAAAAAAAGAATAAACTATATGATCTAATAGCATTATTTTTGTTTTAATTTTTGCCAGAAGGTGTGTACATTCACCAGAGAGAGAGAGAGAGGAAAAGGGAGAAAGCACCCCCTATGGGGAATGGTTATGCCATAATCCCTTTTCTTCCATTTCTCCAACCTGCTGATATTTTTGGACATGAATGAATGCACATGCATGTTTCTCAAGCTGCTAGATTCAGGACTCAAACCATGAGGCCGGCCACTCAAGATCCAGCTGTCTTAACAACCATGCCATGGAGCTGGCCTGGCACGGTGTTAAAATTTTATGTTTATTGACATCAGTTTGGTAAATTTCGTAACTTACTTTTAAACATCTGAAAATAATGTTATAAACTAAAATTAACCTTTTCCAGAGGTAATCTTTGAAGTACTAAAGAAGAGACTGCCATGCTGAAGATCCATCATTTCCCCCTTCAATTTGTCTGTGGCGACATCAACGAGGGCAAGTTCATCAGCCAGATCCTAAAATACATCAAAGTTTTAGGTCAAATGTTCCCAAAAACATTCCTCCTTAAGTTGTAGAAGAATGAAAAGAATTTTCATATGGCTCCTTTATAATCAAAGGAGTCTCTCTTTTTTCTTTCTTTTTTTTTTTTCTTCAGTTTGCTATAGGGCACATATTCTGACCTGGAGAGAGAAAGAGGGAGGGAGGGAGGGAGGAAGGAAGGTAGAAATCACCCCCCTAGAAGAGATGGCCACACCACAATCCCTTCTCCTCCACGTTCCCCTCGGGATTTTAGGCATACACACAACGCTGGACCAGGGCAAGGCGACTTTCTCCTTCCTGCTGCCTTGCCCCAGCTGTGACAATAACTAATTTAGAATTTGCAGATATGCTGTAATCTAGAAAGGAAACAAAAGACAATATTTGGATCTAGATTGCCATGATTGCTATGCCTTTGCTCTTGGAAAGTCTGTTGTATATTCCTTGGGAACCAGCAGTTAGCGTAATGACTATGTCGCTGGACTCCCGTGTAGTCAACTGCAGTTCGCATCCCGGACCCGGTGGCTTAAAACTCATGCCAGGCATGTGTGCATGCATGCCCAAGATCCCAAGAGGAGAATGGAGAAGAAGGGATTGCGGCGTGACCATCCCCCCTGGGGGATGATTTCTCGCTTTCTGTCTCTATGTCTCTCTCTGTCTGGCAAGCGCACGTGCCCTATAGCGAAAACCTCTCCCCCCCAAAAAAATGTAGGCAACTCCTGTTGCCTAGTGGTTAAAGGAGCTGGCTCCCACATGGCCAACAGCATGGTTCAAATCCCAGCCCTAGTGGCTTGAAAAAGACATGGCACATGTGTGCTCCAAATCCAAGCAGAATGGAGAAATGGAGGGAAAAGAATTGCAACATGACCATGCCCCATTGTGTGTACCTTCTTCCTCTCCATCTCCTCTCTCTGGCTCTCTCTGGAAAATGCACATGCCCGCTAACAAAATGTTTTAAAACTAGTAAGCTTGTTTTAATCCCAGCACAGGCGCTTGAAAAACATGTCTGGTGCATGTGTGTATGTGTCCAAACCCCAGCAGGATAAAGAAATGAAGGAAAAGGAACTTCACCATGACCACGCCCCACTCAAGGGTGCTTTCTCCATCTCCCTTTCTGTCTCTCTCAAGGAGATACACTCATCCTCTGGCATTTAAAAAGAAATTAAAAGTGCATAGAAAAAGAAAAATAAAATAACCAAAAAGATTCAAAATTATCTTTATATTTTTCTATATTTTCTGAACTTTCTACAATTACAAAATAGTTTTTTTTTAAATTAACTTCTTAAACTATATGGTCTAATGACTGCTTTGGCAGCACTTATACTAAAACTGGAACAACACAGAGGGTATGAGCATGGTCCCTGTGCAAGGATGCCACACAAATTTGTGAAGCATTCCATGTTTTTTAAAAGAAAAAAAGAATAAACTATATGATCTAATAGCATTATTTTTGTTTTAATTTTTGCCAGAAGGTGTGTACATTCACCAGAGAGAGAGAGAGAGGAAAAGGGAGAAAGCACCCCCTATGGGGAATGGTTATGCCATAATCCCTTTTCTTCCATTTCTCCAACCTGCTGATATTTTTGGACATGAATGAATGCACATGCATGTTTCTCAAGCTGCTAGATTCAGGACTCAAACCATGAGGCCGGCCACTCAAGATCCAGCTGTCTTAACAACCATGCCATGGAGCTGGCCTGGCACGGTGTTAAAATTTTATGTTTATTGACATCAGTTTGGTAAATTTCGTAACTTACTTTTAAACATCTGAAAATAATGTTATAAACTAAAATTAACCTTTTCCAGAGGTAATCTTTGAAGTACTAAAGAAGAGACTGCCATGCTGAAGATCCATCATTTCCCCCTTCAATTTGTCTGTGGCGACATCAACGAGGGCAAGTTCATCAGCCAGATCCTAAAATACATCAAAGTTTTAGGTCAAATGTTCCCAAAAACATTCCTCCTTAAGTTGTAGAAGAATGAAAAGAATTTTCATATGGCTCCTTTATAATCAAAGGAGTCTCTCTTTTTTCTTTCTTTTTTTTTTTTCTTCAGTTTGCTATAGGGCACATATTCTGACCTGGAGAGAGAAAGAGGGAGGGAGGGAGGGAGGAAGGAAGGTAGAAATCACCCCCCTAGAAGAGATGGCCACACCACAATCCCTTCTCCTCCACGTTCCCCTCGGGATTTTAGGCATACACACAAATACGTCCAGCATGTTTTTCAAGGTCCTGGGTCTAGGACTGAACCAACCAGTTAGCCATGTGGGATTCAGCAGCCTTAACCTCCATACCATTTGCAGGCCCCAGGAGTCTCTTTTATTTTTTTTTTTTTAAGAATTATTTTATTTCACTTTATTTATTTTATTTTGATCAGAGAGGGGAGGAGAGAGAGAAAGCAAGCCACCAGGTCCGAGACTTGAACTGTAGTCGGCCCTGTGGGAGTCTAGCACTCTTAATCATTCACCACACCAACTGCTGGCCCCAAGTCTCATATTTTTAATAAGAGAAAAATTATATAAAAATAGTTTTTGAATGTGCCTAAAGTTACCAGAAGTTAAGGTAAACAATAGATGGAGCAGATATTATCATTAATTTGCCTACACATAACTGTTAGAAATTTTTACAACTGGGGGAGTGGCAGGTGGTGTGGTAGTTAAGGGCATGGGACTCCCACATGACCTACCATGGTTTGAGTCTCAGACCTGGTAGCTTGCTTTCTCACTTCTCTCTCTCTCTCTTTCTCTCTCTGTTCCTCTCTGGTCAAATTAAAATAAGATAAATAAATATAAAATTTTAAAGAATTGTTTAGAATTGTTTTTTTTAACCCTTCAGATAATAGTTTTTTGTTTTGTTTTTTCAGAGAGAGATTTTTGCTATAGGGCACATGTGCTCGCTAGAAAGACAGAGACTGAGAGACAGAAAGTGAGAAATCACCCTCCTAGGGGGATGGCCATGCCAAAATTCCTTCTCCTCCATTCTCCTACTGGGATCTTTGGCACACATGCACATGTGCCCAGTGTGAGTTTAAGCGATTAAGTCCACAACTTGAACCATGATCAACTATGTGGGAGTCCAGTGATGTAAACATTACACCATCTTTTGGTTCCTGGAAAATAGTTTAAAACCAATAAGCAGGGACTAGCAGGTGTCATGGTGGTTAGGGCGCTAAACTCCCACACGAAAGACCACAGTTCAAGTCTGAGACCTGGCAGCTTGTTTTCTCACTTTCCTCTCTCTTTCTCTGTCTGGTCAAATTTAAAAATAATAAATAAAATAATTTTTTTAAAAAACACAATGAGTAACTATGAAATTCTTTCAAAGGATGTTATATTTAACACTGAACCTAATTTCTGAGGTAGCTGAAGCTGTTTTTAGTTTTCATCCTTATGACCAAATAGAAAGGTAGCCATCTGTGGTAAACATCTGTTGTTTTCTTATAAATATTGTATATTTATGGATTAGCAGATGGCATAATGGTTACATTGCTGGACTCTCATGTAATCGACCACGGTTTGAGTCCTGGACCCATTGGCTTAAACTCACACTGGGGACCTGTGTGTGTGTGTCCAAAAATCCCGAGAGGAGAATGGAGAAGGGATTGCAGCAGGGGCATCCCCCCGGGGGTGATTTCTCACTTTCTGTCTCTCTGTCTCTCCAGTGAGCACACGTGCCCTATAGCAACAATCTCTTAAAATAAATAAATAAATTGGGACCAGAAGATGGCATATCGGTTATGTTACTGGACTTCCACATAGTCAACCATGGTTTAAGTCCTGGACCTAGCGGCTGCAAACTCAAAACTGGGTGCATATGCATGCATGCCTAAGATTCCAAGAGGAGAATAGGGCAGAAGGGATTGTGGTGGGGCCATCCCTCTTGGTGGTGGTGGTGGTGGGGGGTGATTTCTCACTTTCTCTCTGTCTTTCTGGTGAGTGCTCCTGTGCTATAGCAAAAATCTCTCAAAAAATAATAAATTTTGCATATTTATTTATAAAATGTTTCCAGAAGATTTCTGCACTCACAGAGATAAAGAGAAAAAGTGATAAACACCCCCCTAGAGGAATGATCACACTGCAATCCCTTCTCCTCCATTTCTCCGCCCTTTTGGGATTTTGGGCACACACCCACATGTGCCAGGCACGTTGTACAAGCCGTCAGGTTTAGGACACCAACCATGCAGTTGACCACAGGGGATCTAGCCAACTTAACCACAAGACCACAGGCTGGCCCCCAGATCCTTTTTAATTAACATAATGTCTGGTACAATGTGATTTTCCAGTACATGAATACAATGTATAATGATTAAATCAAAGTGATTAGTGTATGCTTGGGGTCTCAACTATTTGTAACATTAAACACAGTAAATCGTTCACCACATTCTCTCCACCTTACAACACTAGACAGATTACTTGTATCTGTAACATCTATTATTTTTCACCTGTCAGTAACCCTTTTCTGGTAACACAATTCCTCTTTCTATGTCACTCATTCCCTGTAATTGAGTGCAGTCCAGGCAACACTGGTCCTCCACCTAGGGGTAAACGGGCATCTGACCAGACCCAGCCAATTGTTCCAGCCTCTCCTTCTGGACACAGTTCACAAACGGGCATTGGTCCAGTTTAACAGGTGAGCATTGTGTCTATGAGGTTTGAAAGTGGAAGGTGGCAGAGGACAGCAGGCAGAGTGCTGGTTAAGGTGTTGGATTCCCACATGGCTGACCAGGGTTCAAAAATGTTATAGTAACCAAATAATATGAGAAAATTAAAAGTCTGGCAATGCCTGACACATGGTCAGCTCCAAATAAATGCTTCCTAAATTGTGTCAAAATCAAATGAAAGGGATCAGCAGTTGGTGTAACAGCCATGTCGCTGGACTCCCATGTAGCCAACTGCGGTTCGAGTCCTGGACCTGGTGGCTTAAACTCACGCGGGGCACGTATGCGTGCATGTCCAAGATCCCAAGAGGAGAATGGAAGAGAAGGGACTGTGGTGTGGCCATCCCCCCTGGGAGGTGATTTCTCGCTTTCTGTCTCTCTGTCTCTCTCTGTCTTTCTGGAGAGCGCACGAGCCCTCTAGCAAAAACCTCTAAAAAATTTTAAGAAAAAAAATCAAATGAGAGGATACCTCTTCACAGTCAAGGGCTTAGCCACGCAAGCCTGAATCCATCAACATCTACAAGCCCGACCAGTGCCTACTTGACTTGCGGCCACAGGACGGACTTCCTGGTTACCTTCAGTAAGATGCTGATAGCACAGGCCATGCCAACGGCGCCAGCTCCGACAATGGTGATCTTAGAGTGGGACACCTTATCTTCCTCGGTTAGATTCTCAATAAGCTGCTCCTTGACACTTGACATTCTGAGAACCTAAGTAGAGATAATAAGATTTCCCTTACTATCCGCACTCAAGGAAACACAGCTCCAGTTTCCAAAATATTGGAGCCAAGAGAGAGTGTTCTGGTCAAACGGTGGGGGACAGAAGGCAAGGACCAGACTGCGTCGGCCGGTGGGCCTGGGGCGCCCGCCGGCCTCGTTACTGCTCCAGCCCGACTCCATTTCCGTTCAGCACCGGACACTCACAAACGCTTTGATGCCACGCGATACAAATGGCCCGAAAGCGCTTTTAAGGACAACAGAGTGACAGGTGAACTAGCCACCAACGCCAGTTGAAGTGCGAAGCCAGGCGACGGTTAGTCACGCCCCTGGGCCGCACGCACGCTCCCAACGCAGCCTTTCTCGTCATCACGCAAGCTCCGCCCCGCGACGCAGGCGCAGGCGCACTAGGGTCCCTTAAACCTGCGCGTGCTCTCTTGGTGGCCGCAGACCTGGACACCGGGGTTCAGTGAGAGAGTTCCAGGCGGATTCCACACTTGTGCAAGCCTGGGCTACTGAGCTGTTCCATTTCCCGACCCCGCCCTGTGCCCTCGGCCAAGCCGAGCCCAAGCGTCCTTGGCGTCTCTACCCGACCACCCTACCACCGGCCCTGAGAGGCAAGGTCACGTTGGGGAGGACCTCGGGGTGCCTGCTGGCCTCATGATGATGTCAGGCGAAGTCTGCGCCCTGAGCAAATTGCTTCCAGGTGCCTTCCAAGTCCCGAAGGGACAGTAGTCGGTTGCGCTACACCAGGTATGGGCAGCCATTTGGGGAAGTGCCTCCGCCGAGCTCATGACCTGAACCAGCCCAGTTTTTTTGTTTTTGGTTTTGTTTTTTAATTTGAGAGAGATTTTTGCAGCAATCCCTTCTCATTTCATCTCCTCTACTGCACAGTTTAAGCCACCGCCTGGGACTCGAACCGTGGTCGACTACCTGAGAGTCCAGCGACGTGACGGCCATCTGCTGGTCTCCCAACTTGGTCCTTGTAAGAAGACAGCTGAATGACTGGGCCCCAGAATGAAGAGATTTAAGGAAAAGGTGAGCATGGGCATGATCAGAGTTTGAGGAACCTGTTTTGATAAGGTACGTAACACACCCCTGCTTCACATATTCATTTGCAGACATTTTATTTTATTTACATTATCTAGAGGGTGTACACAGGCCAAAGACATGAAGAGAGAGAAAGCAACCCCTATGGGGCATAGTCACGCCCCATTTCTCCATGCTTTGTGGATTATTTGCAAATTTGCAGAGGTGCCTGCTCAGGCGGATCTCCAACCGGGGGGTCAGCCATGTGGACTCTTGCTGCCTTCCAGGCAAGGGCTCTGGGGACAGACTGTGATGCAGCAGCGTGGCAACTGTCCTCCCATGGGAGAGATCCTGGGACCTCCTCGGGCACTCCAGGCCAGTGCATTTCAGTGGTCATGGCTAGCTGAGCCTGGGGATAGAGCTCAGTGTGAAGACCCTGTTGAGACTGCTGCTCTCTCTCTTGCTCACAGAAGAAATTTAAAAATTATAATAATTGTCAAACTCTGTAACTTCAGGACCGAGTGCTAAAATAAAGCCTGAATTTCTCTTGGGAGAGGCTAGCAGGTGGTGTGATGGTTGAGGCACTGGACTCCCACATGGCAAATGGAGGTTTGAGTCCTTGACCTGATAGTTTTCTTTCTCACTTTCCCCCTTTCTTACTCTGTCTCTGTTTGGTGACAGCAGTCCCTTCTCCTCGTCTCCTCTCTGGATTTTGGGTGCATGCACATATTCCTGGAGTGATATTCGAGGTGCTGATTATAAGACTCAAACTGTCATTGGCCATGTGGGAATCCAGTGCCTTAACCTCCACACCACCTGTTGGCTCTGGGGTATTTGTTTTTAATTGTAGTTCAGATCATGTAATAACCCCACTTAAAACCCTTCAAGGGTGGGGAGCAGCAGGTGTCATACTGATTAAGGTGCTGGATTCTCACATGGCTGATGGCAGTAGGAGTTTGGACCCAGTGGCTTGAAACTCGTGTTGGGCACGTATATGAGCATGCCCAAAGTCCCAAGAGGAGAATGAAGGAGAAGTGATTTTGAGATGGTGGTGTGGACAGCCCCCGGTGGAGGGGTGATTTCTCACATTCTCTCTCCATCTCTTTCTGTCTCTCCATGAGTGCACATGCCCTATAGCAAAACTCTCTCTCTCACAACCTATCACTTGCCACTACTTAGAATAACCAATTTTTATCACAACCTAAGGCCTTCAAGAATTATTGCTCGAGGGAAGCTATGCTCTAAACTTCCATCTTCTAGACTCCTGAAATAGTCAGACAGGAAGCCTTTTTTTTTTTTTTTCTTTTTTGGGGGAGGTTTTTTCGCTATAGGGCGCGGGCGCTCGCCAGACAGACAGACAGAGACAGAAAGCGAGAAACCGCCCCCCCCCCCCCCGCCGCGGCAATGGCCACACCACAATCCCTTGTCCTTCATTCTCTTCTCGGGATCTTGGGCATGCACGCACACGCGCCTGTCAACTACTTGGGAGTTCAGCAACATAGTGGTCGACTACAGGGTATTCCATCAACATAGCCATTACGCTAACTGCTGGTCCCTTGACAAGAAATCATTTTAAAGCTGAGGTGTGTGCTGGCCTGTTCAGGGAAGCTATGCTCTAACCTTCATCTTCTAGACTTAAGAGATTTTCAGACAACTGGGAGAGAGATTTTGTCACAGAATGACTAGAAACCACCACAGAGGCATAAACATGAGAAACCAAGAAAATACCTCTCCCCTAAGGGATAAAAACAATACCCTATCATCCCCAGACAGTACAGTAGGACTTGTGGAAGTGTCTGATAGAGAATTCAGAATATTCATAGTGACAAAACTAAACGAGATGCAAGAGCTGAGAGATAGTGAACTCCCGAAGATACAGGAGAAAAGAGGCAACGAGTTCCAGGAGTTGAATTTCCTCCGTGATCGGAGAGAGGAAATACACACCATAAAAAATCAAATGGAGCTATTACAGATGAAGGCTATCATTCAGGAAATCAAAACCTCCCTCAAAAGTATTAAAAGCAGATTAGTCCATGTAGAAAATCGAATCTCGGATGTGGAAGGTAAAAACCTCTGATCTAGAAAAAACAACCAAAAAAAACTGAGAAGATAACCCCCCAAAATGAATACTATATGAGAAATACCAGACAGCATTAAGCACCCAAATATCCGGATAATCAGTATCCCAAAAGGTGAGGAAACTAATAAGGGCATTGATAATCTATTCCATGAAATCTTGGAAGAAAACTTTCCAAATCTAGAGAGGCATTCAAGTATCCAGACCCAAGAAATACAAAGGACCCCTAATAGCATCAAGCCAAGAAGATCATCTCCAAAGCACATCATAGCAAAACTGGCCAAATCTACAGACAAAGACAAGATACTAAAATTGGCAAGAGAGAAATGTCAGGTTACTTATAAAGGTTGTCCAATTAGGCTAACCTCAGACCTCTCATCAGAAACAATGCGAGCAAGGAAAGAATGGGAACATATATTCAAAGCGTTAAGTGAAAAACAGCTTCAACCAAGAATACTATATCCAGCAAGATTATCTTTCATATGAAAAGAAAGGATAAAAACATTCTGAGATAAACAAGGCCTGAAAGACTTTACCAATAGCAGACCCACTCTTCAGAAGTTCTAAAAGAGTGCCTACCAGGAAAACTAAAGATACATAAAGAAATAAGAGAATAAAAGGCAACCAAGAAAATGACCAATTTAATGCAAGAAATATCAATAATACCAAGAAATATCAATAATAATATTGAATTTTACCTTCCAGGGTTTAAGCGGAAAGACTGGACCACAGTAACACTGCATATTCAACAGAAGAGAGTTTTAACATAAGATTGAACTGGCAAAATATCATTTTATGACTTTTGAGTAAAATTTTACTGATTTTCTTTCTTTTTTTTTTTTTT
>NW_006159538.1:410214-415306 GCF_000334495.1 Tupaia belangeri chinensis
ACACCACAATCCCTTCTCCTCCATTCTCCTCTCAGGATCTTGGGCACACATGCACACGCACCCAGCGTGAGTTTTAAGCCACTGGGTCTGGGACGCATATCACAGTCAACTACATGGGAGTCCAGCAACGTAGCCATTATGCTAACTGCTGGTCCCTACTGATTTTTTTTTACTATGCTTTGTTTTCCCAATTTAAGCATTTTACTTTCTTCTGAGTTGTTGATAGATCCAGCAATTTGTTAAAATATTTTTGTTTGTTTCTTTAAATGGAAACAAACTTTTCTTTCTTCCCAAGCTCTCTGGAATTGGAAAATATTTGGGAGTGTTCTTATTTTGTGTCAAAAGGGTTATTTGTATAAGTTCAGTAATGCTTGTTGCATTGAATCAGAAATTGGAAATACTCATTTTTGGATGGGGCTTTGACTGGAATGTCATATCTGAAGATTAATCAGGAAACTGTGGAACTAAGGTGGATCTCAAGTAAGCCAACAGAAGCTCGTAGAAAGATGGCCTGGTACCATCAATAGTTGTGCCTGGCAGAGAGGATTAGAGAAAATTTATAACATAAACTAACCTGGACTTTTCCAGCCCAGCATTGTAATCAGTAGAGATTGCAAAAGAACAAGCACACCAGAGGATTATCTTGAGAAAGACGTTGAAGGAAGAAAAAGAGACTGTTCTTTGCTAGCAGATGGTATGTCACAGAATTCTTGGGCAGGGCTGAATTGAGAAGGTTTATGTGTGACTCGTGTGCTGGGCATTTGCTTTTCAACAATTTGAGTAGCAGACATGTAAATATTTTCTCAAAAATACTTAAAACCATACTGTCTATTGTTACAGAGTCACAAACAAAATTATACAAAATTATAAGAAATATTTTGAACATTATCTTTAAAATTCAGTATTTCGAAATTTTGCAAGTTGTTTATTAACTGTCAAGAACATGAGCAAAAAAATTTTTGATATGTAAAGTAAATGTTTGTGAGAAAATGTAAAAAGAAATAAATTATTGCCCTGATTTGATCATTACACATTTTATACATCGTGAAAAACCACAGTTCGTCACGAATATGTACAACTAGTATGTGTAAATTAGAAATGATAATCCTGAAAAAAAGTTTTGACCTCCTTCTGTTTCTTCAGCCTGTCTCAAGGCAGCTCACCACACTTCTCTCCAAGCAGGCTTCAGATTTTTCGTGGTTCTGGACCTTCTGTGTTCTCTATCACAGGCTCTTCCCCAGACCTTCTCAAGGTTAATTTCTCTCCTGCAGCTTGGAACATAAATCCCACATTCTGCAGCTCTTGAACAATGTGTCCACTATTGCCACTTCCCTCTTCCCTCTCCTGTTTTTCATGTGACTCTTTCTCACCCCATGCAGACAGGGGCAGCAGCCACTTCTTGGTTCTGTGACCACTTGCTTGTGCCGGTCAGCATCGTGGTTTATCATATGACTTAGAGGAAACTACTGCTCACCCAGATGACCTGCGATCTCAAGCTCTTGGCCTGCCCCCAGGCCCCTGGCGGTTAACGGAGGTATCATCTTGTAGTGACCAAATTCCTGCACTAGTGGAGATAACCAAATGTTAGCCACACTTCCCCAAGTACTTCAAGCTTAACTACAACTTTGCTTTCTTTTTTTTTTTTCTTTGAGAGGTTTTTGCTAAAGAGCGCGTGCGCTCGCCGGACAGAGACAGAGAGAAAGCGAGAAATCACCTCCCGGGGGGATGGCCAGCCCGCAATCCCTTCTCCTCCATTCTCCTCTCGGGATCTTGGGCACGCACGCACACACGCCTGGTGTGAGTTTTAAGCCACTGGGTCCAGGACGTGAACCGCAGTCAACTATGGGAGTCCAGGACATAGCCATTACGCTAACTGTTGGTCCCAACTTTGCTTTCTTGATTACAGGAATATAAACATACAAGAGCCAAGGTTTGTCTTTATTTACCCTTTTTTAAAGATTTATTTATTTATTTATTTATTTAATTTGCTACAGGGCATGTGTGCTCACCAGAGAGGGAAAATAAGAAAGCAAGCTGCTGGGTCTGGGACTCCAACCATGGACAGCCATGTGGGAGTCCAGTGCCTTAACCATCACCCACCTGCTGGCCCCATATTTATTTATTTCTTGTGTATTGCAACAAGCACCAAAATGTAGTTGGCATTCAGAATTTTGAAAGAACAAGGCCTAAATTCTGGCAGTTTTATTTTGTCAACATGTGCTTCAGAGGGGGAAAAATGGAAGGACAATGCTCCAAGCATCCCATTCATTTCTTCTCTAACTGGCAACTTGTGTGAGATGGGGCTAAGGCCTGCTCAGTACACTTATCAAGGTTGTTAAAAAGAACCTTGGCTCCTTGTAGAATTGGCCCATTCCTTGCCTGGCGTAAAAAGCTACAAGGTGAACCTGGAATACTTACTATCCTAGAAAACAAGGAAACTTTAGATTAAATCTGTAGGGACCAGCAGTTAGCGTAATGGCTATGTCGCTGGACTCCCACGTAGTCTACCGCAGTTCGAGTCCTGGACCCAGTGGCTTAAACTCATGCCGGGCGCGTGTGCGTGCGTGCCCAAGATCCCAAGAGGAGAATGGAGGAGAAGGGATTGCGGTGTGGCCATCCCCCCGGGGGGGGGTGATTTCTCGCTTTCTGTCTCTCTGTCTGTCTCTGTCTGGTGAGCGCACGCGCCCTATAGCAAAAACCTCTCAAAAAAAAAATAGATTAAATCTGTAAATTCATTTAAGATTAATCAAATCTATTTCAGTTAAATATTAATTTTTAGTCATGTTGATACATGAAATAGGAAAATAGAAATTAAATATAAATTAACAAATATAAATACATTTGTTTAAAAAGACTGAGATGCTTCAAAGTTTACAAAAGACTATGGAATAAGTACAGGAGGATGGAGGTGAAGGGATTGCAGCCTGGCCATCACCCCCGGGGGTGATTTCTCACCTTATTTCTCTGTCTCTCTCTCTAGTGAGTACACGCACTGCCCCATAGCAAAAATCTCTCCTCCCAAAAAAGAAATTTCTTTTATACTCTTTTACCTACTTCAACAAAACTGAATGTTGTTGTTTTCCCCCTTTATGAGTAAGAAACTGCCCAAGATTAGCCTACTATTTCCACATAATGTAACGAAAGCAGCTTTACAACTTAATATCTTAATATAATAAATTGACAGCGTAGACACTGTTCAAGGTTTATTTGGTGTTTTAGTATGACACTCGGATAGTTGCTTGTTTCCATGTAGTGCTTTCTTTTTACACTACTGATACATATATTATACAAACTAAGGTCCTTTAGAATAGTTATGCACATGGCATGCAGAATTGGATGGATACAGTGGATCCCAGGGCGGGGCAGAAAAGTTGGACTAGGCATGTCGGGTGAAGGAACCAGAGTTATACAGCACAGAGTAAACACATCTGGTTTGAAGGCAAATGCAGCATGTACAATACTGGCAGGGGCGCCTCACAGGTGGAGGAACTACCCAGCTTAGGACCACACGCTAAGTACTAGCCAGCACCAGGACACAGGTGGGTAGGCTTTTACCAACCGTCTCGAACTGAAGGGAATTGATGCTTTCCCAGGCCATCTTGATAATACCGCTTTAATCACAGATCAGATAAAAAAGGACAACGTGCACAACTTCCAACTAAAATCCTCAGATAGCCTAAACAGTGAAGTGGTACAACATCACAAGAGTTTAGAACTGCAGCTCCTTCTGGATCCCCCAAAGTGTGTCTGCACTCTTCTTCAAACGGGCCACTTCGTCAGGTGTCAGAGTCACCTTCACCACATCTGAAGTTCCATTCTGTCCCAAGATGCAAGGAACACTAAGGAAGACATCGTCCTTTATTCCATAGAGACCCTGAAGACAAAATGAGAGAGGGCTCGCGTTATGTTTATGCATTCAGAGCTTTCCCGACACTTATATTCCCTAGAAGGATGCTCTTCCTTTTAAAAGACAACTTGATAAATAAAAATCCTTTCCAGATGTTCAGTTATGATGTAATAAACATTATAACAAAAAGTTGGGAACCAGCAGTTAGCGTAATGGCTATGTTGCTGGACTCCCATGTAGTTGACCGTGGTTTGAGTCCCGGACCCAGTGGCTTAAACTCACGCCGGGCGCGTGTGCATGCGTGTCCAAGATCCCGAGAGAGGAATGGAGGAGAAGGGATTGCGACATGGCCATCCCCCCTGGGGGGTGATTTCTTGCTTTCTATCTCTCTGTCTGTCTCTGTCTTTGGTGGGGCCACCAAGCCTTAAAAAAAAAACCCCCCCCAAAAAAAAAAAAAAAAAGTTGGGGCCAGCAAGTGGTATGGAGGTGAAGGTAGCTGGATCCCCATGGTGGACTGTCTAGTTTGAGTCCCAGACTCAGCAGCTTGAAAAAAGAAGCCAGGTGCTTGTGTATGTGTGTCCAAAACCCAAAAGAGAATGATGAAGGGACTGCAGCATGGCCATTCCCACTTGGGGGTAATTTCCAACTTTCCCTTTCTCTCCCTCCCTTTTTGTCTCTGACAAGCACACACACCCTATGGCAAAAACCTTAAAAGAAAAAAAAAGAGAAGAGAAAAAACAAAAATGGCAAGATCTGTCTCCAATGTTATTGCTTATTTACAAATATTAGCATATTCGGTTTTCACGTGGCTGGGTTTTCAGGGGCTGAACTCTCTATTTTTTGTCCATAAATGTGAACTTTTTCACATCTAAAGATGAAATCTTGGGCATTCATGCACATGGATCCAGCGTGAGTTTAAGCCACCAGGTCCGAGACTCGAACCGTAGTCAACTACATGGGAGTCCAGTGACATAGACATCACCCCATCAGCTGATCCCGGCAAACATTTTTTAAAGTCATTACAATAGCAACAAGATGAGGCCAGCAGGTAGCATGACAGTTGAAGGCACTGGACTCCCACATGGATGACCACGGTTCAAGTCCCAGACCTGGCGATGTGCTTTTTCATTTTCTCCCTCTCTCTCTTGCTGTTTCTCTCTGGTTAGCACAAGTGCCCTAGAGTAAATTTAAAAATAATAATAATAAATAAAATTACATAAATAATAATTTTTTAGAAGAGTTATT
>NW_006159538.1:415346-449283 GCF_000334495.1 Tupaia belangeri chinensis
AGAAAAAGCAAGCTACTAGATCCAGGACTTGAACCATGATTGGTCATGTGGGAATGCCAGCACCTTAACCACCACTCCACCTGCTGGCCCCTACATAAATAATTTAAAAAAATTTTTTTTACAAAGTAAGATTTTCATTCTAAAAGAAAATTTAAACTATTACCATTAACGACAGTACTTTCCAATTTTTATGGTATAACACACTGGTAACTTTAACTTGAATATGATTTCTATTTTTCCTAGTTAAAAACAAATTTATTGGTACCAGCAGATGGCATAATGGTTAGTTATGTTGCTGGACTCCCATGTAGTCAATCACAGTTCAAGTCCTTGACCTGGTGCTTAAAACTCACGCTGGCCATGTGTGTGTGCGAGCCCAAAATCCTGAGAGGAGGATGGAGGTGAAGGGATTGCAGCCTGGCCATCACCCCCGGGGGTGATTTCTCACCTTCTGTTTCTCTGTCTTTCTAGTGAGTACACGCACTGCCCCATAGCAAAAATCTCTCCCCCCCAAAAAAGAAATTTATTTCTTTTATACTCTTCTACCTACTTCAACAAAACTGAATGATGATGTTTTTTTCCCCCTTTATGAGTAAGAAAGTGACAAGGATGGGTATTTTTGACAGGTTCTGGCTGTGTCATATCCTCTTTCCCCAGGCTCCCCATTAGCTTCAATTACAGGGGTGGGCAACTGTGGCCAGCATGATCAGGTTGGTCTGGGAGCCAAACCCAGTCTTCCCAAGTGGCTTCCAGTTTTCAAAGAGGTAGTACTATTTGTGTGTCACCACTGCAAGACCTGAATTAAGAGTTTTTTTTTTTAATGATTATTTATTTAATTCCATTTGCTATTATTATTTTTTCACTTTCACCAGAGAGAGACACAGAAAGATAGGGAAAGCAAGAACGCAAACCACCAGGTCCAGGACTCAAACCATGGTCAGCCATGTGGGAATCCAGCGCCTCTAACCACCACACCACCCGCTGGCCCCTGAATAAGAACTTTTAAGTCAACAACTATCTATGTCCCAAACAGTCTGTTGGTGGATGTGAAACTTTTTGTTTGTTTTTAAGAGTTTTTTGCCTTAGGGTGCATGCTCTCACTAGAGACAGAGACAGTAAGAGGGAAAGTAAGTAATCTCCCCCCCCCAGGGGGCTGGCCATGCCGCAATCCCTTCTCCTCCATTCTCCTCCTGAGTTCTTGGGCAAACACGCACACACACCCAGTGTGATTGTCAGGACACTGGGTCTGGGACTCCAACCACAGTCAGTCATATGGGAGCCCAGCAACACAACTGCTAAGCTATCTGCTGGTTCTAGTGGACATTAATCTTAAAACTCAAGCATTTCTTCCCCAAAACAGAAAATTGTGAGTAATTTGGTTATTTCACTTAATTCAGTGATTGAGGACTTAAATTAATCTAACTGCTTTGTCAGAAAAATCTTTTTCAAAAGAATAATTTATTTATTATTATTACTCAATCTGACCAGAGAGAGAGGGAGAGTGAGAAGATAAGTTGCCAAGTCCAAGACTTGAACCACGGTTCGTCATGTAGGAGTCTATCACCTTAACCACCATGCCAACGTGCTGGCCCCCAGAAAAATCTCTTTAAGAAAACCAGGAAAGAAAGCATTTGTATACAATGGATCGATCGCTGCATAAACTTACCTTAATCATGGTAGAAATTGGATGTCCCCGCCGAAGATTCTTCATTATACTCTCTGCCAAGTCTGCTACAGATAGGCCAATGGCCCAGGATGTGTAGCCTTTCAGCTTGATCACCTCGTAAGCACTGGAGGGGAGGGCAGGATAAGGAAGGGCCAGAAAGGAGAGGAAAGGGAAGAGGGGGAGGAATAACAACAACAAAAAACACAAAGCTCTTGTGAGCACATGCTTTATAGTAAATAATGCTATAAAGTTCTATTAAATACTCAAGTAACCTTTGCACATACATACCAGGAAATTACATATAGTAATGCTCACAAAATAATAGCAAACAAAACAAAACAAAACAAAAAAGGAATAGCAAAATCATGGCAGTGTAGTCAATGGCCTTCAGCTGGAGAGTGGGTAAACTGTGGGACAGTGATACAGTGGAGCATCACACAGCTGTCTATGACCGGTAGACACCTGCACCAAAAATGGGATGATTCTTAGAAATGTAATACTGGGGAGTCGGCAGGTGGCGCTGGACCCTGTGTAGCTGACTGCATGGGTCAAATTCTATACCCTACAGCAAATTAAAAAAAAAAAAAAAAAGGCAAGAATTTAGCATGCACAAAGGTCTATGATTTTTTTAATATTTTTTACCTGTTTTATAGTGTATGTGAACAGTCGGGTGTGTGTGCATGTGTGCCCAAAATCCCAAGAAAAAAATATAAGAAAAGGGATTGTGGTGTGGCCATCCCTAAAGTGAAAACTTAAAAAAAGAAAGAAAGAAAAAATAACAGCCAAACCATTTTCCAAAGTGGCTGAACCATTTATTGGGTTGTCAGAAAGTTGTAATATATTTTTTCTGTTTTTCAATGCAAAAACATTAAATGACTTTTCTGACAACCCAATACATGTACATAACAATGTACAAATTCTTTTTTTTTTTTTTTTGGAGAGGTTTTTGCTATAAGGCATGCATGCTCACCAGAAAGACAGAGAGACACCCCCCCCACACACAGGGGGGATGGCCACACCATAATCCCTTCTCTATTCTCCTTTCAGGATCATGGGCACGCACACACGTGCCAGGCCTGAGTTTAAGTGACTGGGTCTGGGACTCGAACCTCAGTCGACAACATGGGAGTCCAGCGACATAGCCATTACACCATCTGCTGGTCCCAAATGTATGAATTTTTCTATCTCCATGCCAACATTTGGTGCTGTCAGTCTTTTCTATTTTAGCCACTCTTTTCTTTTGAATTGTTTGATCTTTAACAAAGGCTAAGAAAACATGTTTTCTCTGTAACAAAAAGTACTCAAATGCTATGGAAAACTTTCATCTTTTTCCTCCCTCTCAGTTTTGAATAGACTTTATTATTTATTTATTTATATATATATTTTTAAAAGTTCCTTGAATGAATACATTGTATAGTCAAAGATTTTGATCTTTTAGATAAAAATGATAAATTTGAATCTACCATGTTGCCAAGTTTCGAGGTCTATTACCTGTCCACCACCTGTTTATGAACCTGCTTCCACTGCTCCTTGTCCGCATCCGTACCAAGATCTGGGTGCAGATTCTTCAGGGAGACCCCAGCCACGTTCACGCCGCTCCACACAGGGACTGAAAGAAAGGGTGAGGCATACTCTCATTCCATGCACCACAGACTAGTCATTATGGCCCATTTCCCTCCTGTTCTTTCTTATCTGTGGAGGAGACTTACTCCCTTCTGGTAGATGACAAAGACCACCAATATCCTTATTTATTCTTTTTTTTTTTTTTTTTTTTTTTTTTTTTTTAGATTTTTTTGCTATAGGGTGTGTGCAGCTGCCAGAGAGACAGCAAAAAAGTGAGTGAGAAATCATCCCCCCAGGGGGAATGGCCACGCCACAATCCTTTCTCCTCTTCTCCTCTCTGGACTTTGGGTTCACAACCACATGTGCCAGTGTGAGCTTCAAGCCACTGGGGTCCAGGACCTGAACCACGGTCAGTCATGTGGGAGTCCAGATCTTCACAATACCACTTGCTGGCCTCTCCTTAACTTTTTGATTAGATTTTTATTTACTTAGATTATATAAAACTAAAAATGTTCCACTATGTTCTGACCAGTTTTCCTATCTATTAGCATATTTAATCCATATAGATTTGAAATACAAAGATAACATCAGAACGTAAGGAATTTTCTTGGCATAAGGAATTCCGAGAACCCTATACAATTTTAACACCTTTCCAAGTTCTGGAAATAGATTTCATGCGCTCCATTTTGGACTGGCTAACCTTTTCGGAGCCAGGTAGTTTAAACCAAGAATTGAAGAGCTGTGGGAGTAAATGCTTGTGGTCATCCTAACCATGACAGTCTTAGCATGTCCAGGGTAGAAAGTAAAGAAATGTCACTCTTCATCCCTTTGTCATACAAAATGGCTAACATCTTAGTAATTCTTAGCATGTACTTTCAGGACACTATTCTATTCTGATGAATACACATAGGATTAAGACTAATTACTTTTTCATTTACTTAGGTTCTAAGGGAATAATGAAATGTCCACCAATTTTTTTTTTTTGGAGAGGTTTTTGCTATAGGGCGCGTGCGCTCGCCAGACAGAGACAAAGAGATAGAAAGCGAGAAGTCACCCCCCAGGGGGCATGGCCACGCTGCAATCCCTTCTCCTCCATTCTCCTCTTGGGTCCTTGGGCACGCACGCACACGCGCCAGCGTGAGTTCAAGCCACCGGGTCCGGGACTCGAACCGTGGTTGACTACGTGGGAATCCAGCGACATAGCCATAATGCTAACTGCTGGTCCCAACCACCAATTTTTGAACAATCTTATTGAAAACAAAAAGTAACTTATGCTTACCACTAGAGTCTCCGTGTTCCCCCAGGACCCACCCATGACAACTTAATGGGTGAACTCCCAGCCTTTCTCCCATCAGGTAACGGAACCGGGCTGAATCCAGATTACAACCACTTCCAATAACACGGTTTTTGGGAAAGCCACTTATCTTCCAAGCTACATAGGTCAAGATATCCACTATGAAGAAAAAACATTTAAGCAAAGACATTAGCAAATCATTAGATTATTACTGGCTGCTCAAGACATGGATCTGCATGGATTTTGATATTGATCAGGATGATCAGGACTAATCAATATTTTTGTTTAATTTGTTAGAAGGTACATATGCTCACTAGAGGGAAAGAAGGAGAGAACAGGAGAAAGCAGCCCCCATAGAGCGTGATCACACCTCAATCCCTTCTCTATTTCTTCATCCTTTTGAAATTTTGGGCACACACACGTGTGTGCACCTGACGTGTTTCTCCAGCCACCAGGTCTGGTACTTGAACTGTGCAGTTGGGCATGTGTGATCCTGCCACCGTATCCACCCCACAACTCCTGACTCTTTTTGTTAATGTTTTTAAACCTCTATATTATGTATATTACATCCACTAAGTACTCAAGTATATCTGCATGAGAATAAACTGTATCATTTGACAGAGTAACAATTATTCATAAATGTATCACTTATCCAAGACCTTGGGCAAGTAATTAAACTCCAACTGTGTCCAAGGCATAGTATAAACTCTTTAATGTTTTTAAAAGAACTGTTTTTACAAAAAAACAAAACAAAACAAAAAAAACACTCAGGAAGAAAATGAAACATGGAAAATTAAGTGGATCAATAAATGTATACAGGATATAACATAGGCTATCAGTTTTACTAAGTCTGTCGATTTTATGCACTTAAATGTTTTACCTGGATTGGAAACAACAAGCAACTTGCAGTTCGGGCTGTATTTGACAACATTAGGAATGATGAACTTGAAGATGTTGACATTGCGCTGGACCAGGTTAAGACGGCTTTCTCCCTCTTGTTGACGAGCCCCAGCTGTGATAATGACCAGCTTAGAGTTCGCAGTCACATTATAGTCTAGAGAAAAGGAAAACAATGACATGTTTAAGACCATTAAAGGAATTCTTTTTTTTTTTTAAAAGAATTACTTAATTTATTATTTTATTATGTTTTAATTTGACCAGAGACAGAGAGAGGGAAAATCAGAAAATAAGCCACCATACCCAAGACTTGAACCGTGGTCAGCCATGTGTGAGTCCAGTGCCTTAATCACCACACCACCTGCTGGTAGCCCTCTAAGGAAACTCTTACCTAGCCAGCAGAAATTTGTTCCATAAAATTTCTTATGAACAGCTTTATCAGAGAATTGTGTATGTGGCAGATAAATGCCAGCTCCGGATCACAAGCACACAGGTCTGCTACACTCAGGCCTCTGGATGTGAATCCAGCACCTTCTCATGTGGTCAGCCTTGCAGAGTATTGCATTTTACCACTGTACCCAAGGTAGCCCTCTACTTAACTATCAATACTTGTTGTAATATCAGCCCAGGGACAAGCAAATTTCTTTATTTTATCATGAAGCAGATGTCTCTCTTTTTTTTAAGAATTATTTTATTGAACTTAAATTAATTAATTAATTTTAATTTGACCAGAGAGGGATAGAGTGAGAGAGTGAGCAAGAAAGACAGAGAGAAATTGAGAAACCAAGCTGCCAGGTCCAGGACTCAAATTGCAGTGGGCCATGTGGGAATCCAGTGCCCTTAATCGCCACGCCACCTCCTGGCCCCATGAGGCAGAGATGTCTTTATATATTTTTTTTATAATTATTTATTTTGTTTATCATTATTATTATTTCACATGAGTTTTTGCCAGAGAAAGACAGGCAGAGAGAGAGAGAGAGAGGGTGAGGGAGCAAGCTACCAGGTCCAGGATTCGAACCGTGGTCAGCCATGTGGGAATTCCAGCGCCTTAACCACCATGCCACCTGCTGGCCCCAAGATGTCTTTACATTTAACATGAAGCATATTTTGCTTCTAGATACCCTGTGGCACAAGATAATTTACCCAGGGATAAAAATGGAGTCACCGGGACCGGCAGGTGGTGTGGTAGTTAAGGGCACTGGACTCCCACATGGCCAACCAAGGTTCAAGTCCCTGACCTGGAAGCTTGCTTTCTCACTTTCCCTCTCTCTCTTTCATACACACCCTGTCCCTCTCTTGTCAAATTAAAATAAATAAATAAAGTTAAATAAAAATTTTTTTTTAAAAAAAGGAGTAACCAGTCAGGTGAGCTGCCAGTGATTTTCAAATACTAAAACAGATACTGTTTAGGTCCATGTCCAGATTTCCTACAGGAGCTAATGAGTGAGAAACAGTCCAACCAAGAAGATCTGCTGAACAGGCTCATTTACCCCATTTTCAAACTCAACTCAGTTTGTGAAAAGAAGTGAGGGAGGGACCTGCAGGTGGTGTGGTTGTTAAGGCACTGGACACTCCCACATGCCAACCACAGTTCAAGTCCTGGATCTGGTGGCTTGCTTTCCCACTTTCCCTCTTCAATCTCTCTTTCTCTCTCTGGTTAAATTAAAATAAATGAATAAATAAAATTGAATAAATTCTTAGAAAAAAAAAGAAAAGAAGTGAGGGAAGTAGATTAAAGCATTGGAAACAATGTGGTCAATACGGACTTAGGTCTGGAAGTTCACTCATTGCATTCTAATTCAGATGGTTCCCACACTGTGCACATATTGGAGTTCCATTTAAAATTATTTACTAGAGGGAACCAGTCGGTGGCGTGGTGGTTAAGGTGCTGGACACTCCCATACAGCTGAACACAGTTCAAGTCCCAGACCTGGTAGCTTGCTTTCTCACTTTCCCTTTCTCTCTCTCTGGTCAAATTAAAAATAAATGAATGAATAAATAAAGTTAAATAAATAACACTTTAAAAAAAAATTCACTAGAGATTGAAACTTTGATATCCATAGGTACCAATGCACAAGTGCCCCAAAGCGCTCCTCTCCTGTATAATGAAAATCCTTGATGAGCCAGGATTTCAAGGCTGATAAAGAATGCAAGTCTAGCATGGACTTTGATATGAACTCGTTGAAATTAACCTTTGCCAGAGACGATTTTTGGTGTCCTGAGGAAAAGGCTGCCATGTTGGAGATCCATCATCTCTCCCTTCAATTTGTCTTCCATGACATCAACAAGAGCAAGTTCATCTGCCAAGTCCTAAAAGACATAAAAGTTTTAGTTAAATGGGAAATTGCTACTTCCGATTACATTTCCAGAAGGCCACACATGTTTCTATATTCATGGTGTAGGAAGAGGTCTGCTACTTTGTCAGTATCAGAATATCCTTCAAAATGGAGGCAGGCCCGCATTTAAAAGCTGGGTCAGATGACCCGTCCGTGCACTGCCCTTCTCCAGTCCTATCCTGTCGCTGAAGCAACCTCTGGGTGCAGCACACTGGCAGGCAGTAGCCAGAATAACTTCCAGTTACATAGAAATCATTCCATAAACTCTCTCAAATTCGGTTTTACACACCAGTTGCTAATAATAGGTTGCTATTCTTTTTAGATAATATTGATCAGTATCGAGACTTGCAATTTTAAAAAAGTAATTGGTTACATCACTGGATTCCCATGTAGTTGACCCTGGTTTGAGTCCCGGAACTAGTAGCTTAAAACTCATTCTGAGCACATGTGCATGCATGCCCAAAATCCCGAGAAGAGAGTGGAGGAGAAGGGATTGTGGTGTGGCCATCCCCCCGAAGGGTGATTTTTGGCTTTCTGTCTCTCTCTGTCTCTCCAGTGAGCACACACACCCACCCTATAGCAAAAAAAAAAAAAAAAAAAAAAAAAAAACCTTCTCTCTTTCTCTCTCTGGTTAAATTAAAATAAATGAATAAATAAAATTGAATAAATTCTTAGAAAAAAAAAGAAAAGAAGTGAGGGAAGTAGATTAAAGCATTGGAAACAATGTGGTCAATACGGACTTAGGTCTGGAAGTTCACTCATTGCATTCTAATTCAGATGGTTCCCACACTGTGCACATATTGGAGTTCCATTTAAAATTATTTACTAGAGGGAACCAGTCGGTGGCGTGGTGGTTAAGGTGCTGGACACTCCCATACAGCTGAACACAGTTCAAGTCCCAGACCTGGTAGCTTGCTTTCTCACTTTCCCTTTCTCTCTCTCTGGTCAAATTAAAAATAAATGAATGAATAAATAAAGTTAAATAAATAACACTTTAAAAAAAAATTCACTAGAGATTGAAACTTTGATATCCATAGGTACCAATGCACAAGTGCCCCAAAGCGCTCCTCTCCTGTATAATGAAAATCCTTGATGAGCCAGGATTTCAAGGCTGATAAAGAATGCAAGTCTAGCATGGACTTTGATATGAACTCGTTGAAATTAACCTTTGCCAGAGACGATTTTTGGTGTCCTGAGGAAAAGGCTGCCATGTTGGAGATCCATCATCTCTCCCTTCAATTTGTCTTCCATGACATCAACAAGAGCAAGTTCATCTGCCAAGTCCTAAAAGACATAAAAGTTTTAGTTAAATGGGAAATTGCTACTTCCGATTACATTTCCAGAAGGCCACACATGTTTCTATATTCATGGTGTAGGAAGAGGTCTGCTACTTTGTCAGTATCAGAATATCCTTCAAAATGGAGGCAGGCCCGCATTTAAAAGCTGGGTCAGATGACCCGTCCGTGCACTGCCCTTCTCCAGTCCTATCCTGTCGCTGAAGCAACCTCTGGGTGCAGCACACTGGCAGGCAGTAGCCAGAATAACTTCCAGTTACATAGAAATCATTCCATAAACTCTCAAATTCGGTTTTACACACCAGTTGCTAATAATAGGTTGCTATTCTTTTTAGATAATATTGATCAGTATCGAGACTTGCAATTTTAAAAAAGTAATTGGTTACATCACTGGATTCCCATGTAGTTGACCCTGGTTTGAGTCCCGGAACTAGTAGCTTAAAACTCATTCTGAGCACATGTGCATGCATGCCCAAAATCCCGAGAAGAGAGTGGAGGAGAAGGGATTGTGGTGTGGCCATCCCCCCGAAGGGTGATTTTTGGCTTTCTGTCTCTCTCTGTCTCTCCAGTGAGCACACACACCCACCCTATAGCAAAAAAAAAAAAAAAAAAAAAAACCCCCCCCCAAAAGAAAAAAAAAAAAAAAAAAAAAAACAAAAAACTCTCTCTAAATAATAAATAAATACAATAAATAAAAATATTCTGGACCATTCCATGGTTGTTTTCCATATATAAACAAGTACTAACAGTTTTGCGCAAATGTTGTATGATATTGGCAAAAATATCGCAGCAGTCGAACCTATAAAGTTCATAGATGTATCTCGGCAGGAGCACCAACGATGGCTTTACTATAAATGGGATGTGGTCTCATTACCACAAAGGTTAGACGGGCTGCGGATCTACCTACTCGTCTACGATGTGAGTGAGCTGGCAGGCCCTCTTCTCACCCATGCCGGAGTCAAGAGGCCAAAGAAAAAGACCATAGTGGTTCATGTGCCAGGGGGAAACCACACTGAGTTTAAATCCAGTGGGTAAGGAATAAGAGTTGGTGTATGGGGCCAGCAAGTGGCATAGTGGTTAAGACTCTGGATTCCACATGGTAGACCACAGTTTGAGTCCCAGACCCAACAGCTTAAAAATCACAAGAGAATATGGTGCGGCCATCCCTCCTGGGGTTTTTCTCACTTTCCCTTGCTTTGTCTCTCTCACACAAGTACACATGCCCTATGGCAAAAAAAAAAAGAAAAAAAAAAAGAGAGAGAGAAAAGAAAAAGTTGGTGTATGATGTGGCATCTCCTAACCACACATTCAGAGAAATTGGTGTTGTTACAAGACCCCTGCATAGCTCATTTCTGCCTCTACCCCTTCTCAATTTAATCTATTTCTGTTCAGAAAACAGATCATCATCTCACTCTAATCAGGACCTCCAAATCTGAACTTAAAAGTTTAATACTAGGGTCAGCAGGTGGCATGGTGATTGGGATGCTGGACTCCCACATGGTTGACCACAGTTTGAGTCCCAGATCTAATGGCTTGCTTTCTCACTCCCCTCCACCGCCCTCTGTCTCTCTCTGGTGAGTGCACATGCTCTATAGCAAATTTTACAAATAGTAATAATAATAAATAAAATTAAATAGATAATTCTCTTTTAAAAAGTATTTTAGTATTATAAGCTGCCTCAATTTCTTTCTTTTATTTTTTGAGAGATTTTTGTTATAGGATGTGTGCCCTCACCAGAGACAGAAAGCGAGAAATCATCCCCCAGAGGGTATGGCCACGCCAATCCCTTCTCCTCCAGTTACCTCTCAGGCCCTTTGGCATCTGTACACACACATGTACCTGGTATGAGTTTTAAGCCACTGGGTTCAGGACTTGAACTGCAGTCGACTACATGGGAGTCCAGCACCGTAACCATTATGCCATCTGCTGGTCCCCCTCAATTTCTTTTTTAAAAAAGTTGCCACAGGGTATGGATGCTTGCCTTAGAGGGGTAGTGGGCTGGAGGCGGAACACAGAAAAGCACTTCACATGAGGGATAGTCATGCCACAATCCCTTCTCCTTCCTCTCTCCCTCCTTTCAGAATCCTGGGTACACATGTCTGGTGTTTCTGAAGCTGCTGGGTCTGGGACTACAGAATGAATGGTCTGCCATTTGGGATCCAGCTGCCTTAGCCAGCAGGTCACAGGCTGGCCCAATTTCTTTTTTATATAAACCAGATTTGAACAGTGTAAAAAGTGTTCTTTAGTCCTAAGTACCATTTTCTAATCAAATTTCAGCTCCACAATTGGCAACAAAATTGGCATTCAAGATGGGAAGCAATGAGACCAGCAGGTGGCATGGTGGTTAATGGTGATGGACTCCCACATGGCTGATAGTGGTTCGAGCCCTGGGTAAGGAGGATTGCTTTCTTATTTTCTCTCACTCTCTAGAAATATCAAAATAATAGTAAATAAAGTTAAATAATCCTTTAAAGAAAAAAAAGGATGAGAGGCAATGAAGTTTGGGGAGAAGGCTTTATATATGAATGTGTCATTTTTAACTTAAAAATTATTATAAAAGAGTTTTGGCTCATTTAAAAATGCAGACTCTTCTCTTTTACTGGTAGATAATTCATGCACCCTAACACAGCACAGTACATTTTAGGAACTGGGTCTCCAGACTAAAGGCCTTCGTCGATACTTTTTATTTTGGATACTCTTCCAATGTTTCAAAAGTGTGTTTCACATAAAGTTCTTTGAGTGTGTGAATGTAAATACCTTTATATGCTTGATTTTAGTTAAAAGGCCTGGAAGCAATACGAAACCTTTACATACAATTTGATAATGCACTTTTTCCGGAGTGAGAAGAAAGGGTAGACTCAAGGTATGTACTTCCTGCGTGACACTCACTCACCTTCATTAAGATGCTGATGGCACAGGCCATGCCAACAGCACCAACCCCAACAACCGTAATCTTATTTTGGGGAACCTGTTCTTCCTTAAGAAGATTCACAATCAGCTGATCCTTGAGAGATGCCATGTCGGACTTGGAACCAGTAGGAAGCTGTAGGGGAGAACATTTAGTGTGACTATATCTCTTCAATGTTAATTAACCAAAAGCTATGCTAAACAAGCTTATTTTACTTTCTTTTAAAGTACTTGCCACAATAGTCATGAGATGACTAAAAAGAGAAGAAAAAAAGTTTTGTTTTGTTTTCCCCCTAAAAAAGGAGAGTTGAAAGGCCTAATGCCTGCATCCGATCTGGCCAGGATCTTACTGTGAAGGACCTCACCTTGGCATGAAAAAATAATATCGATGTTCTGGTGTAGGTATAGCCTCCTGAGGTCTCACCCATCTTGGCTTATTAACCCCAAGATAGGCCGGCCCTTTCTCACAGAGGATCACCGAGAGCTAGCCGCCCAGCTCTCCTCCAGCGGCTCAGGCTTTCTAGCAAGTCCACCAGCCAGCCAGCATGCAAGGGCACGAAAATCCACCAACGGCCAGAACCTCTGAGCAGAGCACGCTATGAGCTCTACGCATGCGCGCCCACTTGCTTTTCTTCCACCCCTCGGCCGGTTCAGACCAATTGCTCCAGGTGCAGAAGCCCGCCGGCTGTACGCCCCGCCCACGGACTAAGTGCTGCAGACCCAGGAAACTTGCGCGCATGCGCACTTCAAAGCGCCAGGAAGGAAGCTGGTAGACTCTTGGCTGCTGGCCTTTGAGAAGTGGGCACAGGGTCAGACAGCGGACGCTGGAGTAGCTCCGCCCGTGAGCCGTCAGGCGCTATCCTGCCCGGTGGGTCGGAAGGAGCGTGCCCAGAGTCAGACTTTAGACCCAATGAATGTTCTGAAGCAGACGCGAGCAACGTGGAGCCGGGTGGCAGCCTCTCCCGCCTGGCGCGCGGCCAGATTCGGACTTTTAAATCGCAATACCAGGAACCAGAGGCTGTGAACCAACCCGGAGGGAGGCGCCTCGTAGAGCTTCTGCCTTGAACCTTATTGCTGAGGCCTGAGTCCCGGTATGAGGACATTCTGTCAGTACAGGAAGTGTAGAAATAAGGCCTGAAGCCTGGGGCTCTAAAGTGAATGGATTCTTGGTGAGACCCTCAATTTCCCGAGCCGAGTGGGTAAGGGCCTCTCCATTCTGCTCATCTAACCTCGCACTGCAGTCACTGAGGGAACATCTTGCATTGCATCCCCAAAAGCACGTCTAGTCTAATCATGCTCCAAAGGGCAAACATATCCGAGAGGACCTCCAGGCAGGCTGCCCAGAGTCCAAGCTGGAATCGGGTCTCTCCTTACAAACCCTGCTATTTCTAGACAGCCTTGTAAGGTTTCTGCAGCCCAGCAGGGGGAAGGGAGCGGTTCTGCAGAGACCCGCGGGCTTCGCCAAAACCTCGGCTCTGGGCACCAATGCTCCCTTCAACGTAGGGGCAGGGGTGGGAGGGGATGGGGGGAGGGCGCATCCAGGGGCAAGAACTGCAGGAGGTTCTACTCTTTGCCTCTACTACCCACTCTTTGTGATCTTAGAGTTACCCTAATCCTCTCTGAGCTTCCGGTTTTCCCATTTGTTTAAGAAAGAGATGGACCTGATGATCCCACTCTCAATAGCCTTGAGGTGCGGGAGAGACGGACTCGGTCCGCATACACCAGCAGCTGCTCAGTAAATGTCATCTGCGCAGAGGTCCCTATAATCTAATTAATCTGCAGGCAGCAGCCGCCCCCAAGGAACACAAACAAGCGTGCCAACCGCGCCGCGCTCAGCGGCTTTCAGGAACCCGCCCCGGACATGCTAAGGCTTTTTCCGCTCCATGGGTCCCGGGAGCCAGACGTCAAGTTTTGCGCTGTTCGCCGATTTTTGAGCCCGAAGGCATCCCCCACCCTTTAGTTCTGTCATCTCCTAGTCCTTCCGCATCCACCCAGGCTTTCGAGCTCAGGCTGGGTGCGGCCACCCCGGCGGTTCCCCAGCGCGGCCAGGGCCACGGTTCCCGCTTAGACCAAGTGCAGAGCGCGGCGAGCTCCGAGCCCACGCATGGCATGGCCACCGCCCGGGTCCCCAGCCTGCTGTGGGAAGCAGCATCTACAGTCCGCGGGCGCAGGGAACCCCTCGGCCGGCAGGGCCAGGCCCGCGGAGCCCCGGGCAGCTCGCTCCCCCGCCCCTCCCGCGCAGTGCGCGCGGGGCCCGACCGTACCGAGAGTGCACGTCGAACAGGCGTCGGGGACGCGCAGCAATGGGATCCGGACTCGGCGACCGCGGCTCCAGCACTCGGAGCAGGGCGCGGGAGGGGCCTTAAGTGGAATCGCGAGGCTGACGTCAGGGGGGGAGCCAGGCGGACGTGCGGGAACCCACGTGTGGGTCGGGCCGGGGGCGGGCGCCCAGCGGGGCGGAGCGCTGGAGAGGCCCGGGCGGCGCGCGCAGGCGGACGACAGGCTCGCAGACCGACCCACATGGGCCCGCACTTCTGAGGGGCTGCCCCGGGCTTCGCAGCCCTCCAGCCGCCGAAGCCTGGTCAGGAGCCATGAGCCAGCCACCCTCAGTTTCCTCTTCCGTAAAATGTGGAGGCTACTCTTAGGAAAGCCTCGGTCTGTTTCTTCATCGCCGTTTCCCGGTGCCCAGAACAGCGTGTGACACTAACAGACGCCCGACAGACGCGTTGAATGGAAGAAGGAAAATGCCTGGCACGTCTGTCCTCACCTAAGTCAAGTGACGCTCAGTACCCCTTGCAGCTAACCCTACCGAGTCCCACGGTTCCCAGGGGATCCTCGGCCTCCCAGGCCTTGCAAGGTGACTCAGGTCAGCCTTACGTCCGATGCACTCCCTACGGCTTCTTACCCGGGAACCGAAGGGTTTTGCTTTGCTTCTTTTTAACGTCTCCCCATACCCCACCCCACAGCCCTGGTGACCACCATTTGACACACTCTCTCCTTTTTGCTAGAAAGTGTATGCACTTGCTGGAGAGACAGAGAGAGCGAGAACCCTTCCGTCCCCTTAATCAGTGGTCACACCGCATGCCCCTTTCCATTTCTCCCTCCTCCTTTGAGATTTTGGGCGCACGCACATGCACAGATGCCGGGTCCAGGACTGGAACCACACCGTCTGCCATGGGGGATACAGCCACGTCCACCCCCACTGGCTGGCCTTTCCCTATGGGGTCAGTGTTTGGGTTTGGAATGTGTTGTTTTTACCTCTGGGCCTTTACTCCTGCTGGTCTCTGCTGGCTCTACCCTACCCTTCAATCCCTTCTTTCCATTGTCCTCATCCTGGGTACTCTCTTAAATTGACCAGAATTTCCTGAGTGATTGGAGTATCCTATTTCTCACAAGTGCCTTCCCTAACACCTGAGGTCATACTAATGAGGTAGTTTAGAAAGGGGCCCTAGGTAGCCTGGGGATGGGCCCATCACAGAAAGACCTATGGAGGATTAGAGGGCTGCAACTTTCCGCTCCATCCGCAAACCTATAGGAAAGGGTGGGGGAAATGAAGGCTTAACCAGCCTCTCTCTGGGTTGCTGAATTTTGGAGGTGCTGGGCAGCGACACCCCCAAAGAGTGTGGAAGCCCTGTGCCCCTCCCCCATGCCTTGCCCTCTGCTTCTCTTCCATCTGGCTGTTTTTCGGTTTGTTTTTAACAGAGATTTTTGCTGCAGGGTGTGTGCTTGCCAAAGAAACAGAGACAGAAAGCAAGAAGTCACCCCCCAGGTGGGATGGCCACACAGCAATTCTTTTTCCTCTGTTCTTTCACGATTTTGGGCACGCACACACACATGCCTGGTGTGAGTTTCAAGCTGCCGGGTCCGGAACTTGAACTGCAGACAGCCATGTGGGAGTCTAGCAACATAATCATTACTCCATCTACTGGTCCCTCATTTGGCTGTTCTTCTGTATCCTTCATAATTTCTTGTATAATAAACCAGTACATGTAAGTGTTTCCCTGAGTTTCCTGAGCAGTCCTAGCAAATTAGGGGATGTGTGTGGTGCCCGGGTGGAACCCAGTTTGCAGCCTGCTACTTGTGATTGGCATCCGAAGGAGAGGCAGTCTTGTGGGATTGAGCCTTTAACCTGTGGGATTCAATGCCATCTCCAGGTAGGGAGGGTCAGAATTGAACTGAATTATGAAACACCCAGGTGGTGTCTACTGCAGAGTTACTTGGCGTAGGGAGCAGACAGACCTGTGCATTCACTCCCAGGTCCTGTGTTCGGGATGAGAGTCGAGGTCAGACGTATTTTGGATTTTTTTCCTTTACATGAACCCAGCCACCTAAACACTCACCGAGCCGGTGCCTACCCCCACTCTGCTCACCAACATCCTTCAGACTGGCTTGCACCGAGGCGCATGTCTGTGACTGCTCCCCTAAGGGCATGTGTAGGCCTACTTCCTCCCTGCTCCTGTGTCAACAACTCAGTGCGAGTTCCAAGAAAGATCCAAAATTGTGGGTTTCTTGGTTCGAAGAAAAAGCTCTAATCTCAGTTCCGGAAAAGCAGGGTATCTCTCCAGCATGTCCTAAGAATCTTCCTAGTACTCTAGGTGGTTCTGAGCCCTGAGCTGTTCCCTCAGACACACAGCTGGAGGATCTGGGGTGGGCTGCAGGTTCTCCAGGGTGCCTCATGACAGGGCAGATTGCAACAGTGTCTCAGGCTCCTCAGTCTTTACAACAAGGTCCTCATTCAGCCAGAGCTGGGCCCCTGCCTCTCTATGAAATGTGGCCATAGGTTGGGAGAGAAGGTAGGGAGACAGCAGAGGGGGGGAGCTAGGCTGGGCAGACAGGTAAGAATTTTCACCTGGTGAGCTTAGGGTTGCCAGCTTTAGGATGTCCTGCCAAGATAAATGAAGCAGTCTTTATTTCTTCAAATCCAAGCGCAGCTGCCCTTTCACACAGAATCGCAGCCACTATTTGACTTCACAACTATGAATTTAACAAGTATCAACTCTGACACCTGCTATGAGCCAGGCTGCAAGTTAGGTAATCCCACATTCATCTTAACTTTAATCCTTTTTTTTTTAAAGGAATTATTTATTTCATTTTATTTATTATTTTTGTTATTATTATTCAATTGGGGCAGAGAGAGGGAGAGTAAGAAAGTTGCCAGGTCCAGGACTCGCACTGTGGTTGGTCATGTGGGAGTCTAGCATCTCGACCGACCACCACACGCCTGCCAGCCCCTTCACTTTAATTCTTTGGAGTAGGCGTTTTTCAGATAAGGAACCCAAGGCTGAGAGAGATGAATGATTTTGCCAAGTTTGCGCAGGTAATAAATGATTTTTGCTGGGACTTTAATTGAGAGCTGACTCTAAAGCCTATGATTTTTTTCTCTGCAGGATGTTGTCCCACCCTGGCAGATTCAAGCTTAGAAGAGACAGGGCGTCCCTGCCTGCCTGCCGAACTAAGGTATTGGCCTTCTGTGCTTAGACTCCAACTTGTACCACTGGCTGTCCTGTTTCCAGTTTGCAGGTGGCTGATCGAGGGACTTCTAAGCCTTCCTAACTGCAAGGCAATTTCTCCTAATAGATCAGTAATCTCTACTTATCTATCTCTATCTGTTCTCCTGCTGACTCTCTTCCTCGGCAGAATCCTAATACAGAACTCTAACTAATCCATCTAAATGGTAGAATTTTTGTAGAATGCACAAACCTTGAATGGGTCAGAAAATACTGTTTCAGAGAGCAGAATAGACTCCTTGATCCAACAAAGTGTTTTCTGTGTGTGACCTCTTTAAAAGGGGGAAAAAAAATCCCACAAAGAGGTGGTCTCACCAAGGAACAGGCTGGACTCAGAGAATGGCCTGAGTCGGTGTTCACTGTAAAATTTTCCTAAAATGGGCCTGGCCACAGGATGGTGTCCACCCAAAACACAGTTCTGAGTCATTTCTTCATTGAGTAGTATTAAACCTCCTCAAGAGCCTTCGGTAGCTCTTCATTGCCTCCAGAACAGGATCCAAGCTCTTTGGGAGGCACTCTGGGCTCTCTGAGATCCAGGACTGGCACCCCATGGCTGACCTCATCTTCTGTGTTCCTTAACACCTTTGTACCAGGTCCACCTCTACTTCCCAGCCCCTGAATGTGATGTGCAGGGCCCCACCATGAGCCTTCTACCTAAGCAGCTACTTTAACCGGAACACCTTCTCCCTTGCCACCATCTCTGTCCACTCAGACCTCTCATCTTCAGAGTTCACATGCTGTTCCTAGGGGTTTATTTATTTTTTTTAAGAATTACTTATTTATTTATGATTATTGTTAACTTTGACCAGAGAGAGGCAGAGGAGTGAACGTGAGAAAGCAAGCTGCCTGGTCCAGGATTTGAACTGTAGTCAGTCATGTGGGAGTCCAGTGCCTCAACCACTGTACCACTTGCCAGTCCCAGGGCTTCATTTTAAATGAATTCATAAGGCGGTACATCTCTTTCTCTTGCTAGATGGTAAGCTCCTAGTAAAATGAACTTTCATCCATCTCCATAACCCCATCATATACATTTATTTAACAAATGTATTTGGCATTAAATGACTGCTATATAAAGGAACTGTACTAGGTGATGGGAATGCAAATATGAATGAGACAGTGACCAGCAGTTGGCATAATGGCTGTGTCACTGGACTCCCATGTAGTCGACCACAGTTCAAGTCCCAGACCTGGTGGCTTAAACTTATGCCAGGCGTGTGTGTGTGTGTGTGCTCAAGATCCTAAGAGGAGAATGGAGGAGAAGGGATTGTGGCATGGCCATCCCCCCCCGGGGGGTGATTTCTCACTTTCTGTCTGTCTTTCTGGCAAGTGCATGTGCCCTATTTGGAGTGCAAAAACCTCTCCAAAAAATGAATAATACAAATTTATAAGTCTTCAAAGACTTTACACTTAGTGGTGAAGACTGACAGCATCGCCCTTCATAGTTCAAATTCAAGATAGAAGGTAAAAATCCTTCTCAGTGCTCTAGCATTCAGAAGAAAGGGGATGGGAGAAGAGTGGGGATGCCAGAGCAGGCTTCCTGGAAGAAGCAGCATCTGAATGGGGCTAGAAGATGATTTCGATTGGTGCAGATTAGGTGGGGAGAAAGCAGAGAACATGTACAAGCAAATGCACAGAGGCAGAGAAACGCCAAGTGTGTCTGGTGACTCTTCAGCCTTAGGAGCCAGGCTAAGAAATGTGGGGGTGTATTTTTGGTTTATTTTTGGGTGGTCAGTGGCAGTCATTGAAGTTTTTGGAGACTAGGAGTGAGAGGAAGAAATGGTCAGGCCAGCCTGCGGCCTGGTGGTTAAGGTGGCTGGATTTCCCATGACATGGTGTGTGGTTCAAGTCCCGGACCTAGCACAGCGAGAAACATGATGCAGGGCACGTGTGCCCCAAATCCCAAAAGGATGGAGGAGACAGGATTGTGGCATGACCATGTCCCCATGGGACACACTTTCTCTTTTCTCCTTCTCTCTGTCTCTGGCAAGCGCAAGCACCCTTTGGCAAATTGAAAATAAATAAATAAAAATGGGGAAGAGAGGTGATGGGAAGGAGGGCACCTTGTTTTGGGATAGTTCACACCACATACACACAGAACATACGGAGCAGATACAGCTGCAACCCAGATGCGCAGAACACACGTATCTCTGACACACTCTGTCACAGCCCGGGCCCATCTGGACACTCACGGCCAGCTTGGCTTCTTTCAGCTTTCTTGTGGTTGCAAAGCTGATGGCTCTCCTGAGTTGCAGGACCCAAGATGCAGTCAGCCTCATCGGTCCGTGTCCTCTCAGACCAGGGCCCGCTGTGTATGTGACAAGAGGAGGTTCCTCTTTCTGGCAAGAAGGCAGACACTGCACCCCCTTCATGTGCTTCTTGGTGCTCCTCCCAGGCTCTTCCATCTCTCCGATGATGGGAGTGGACCTGCAGACTCCACCCTGACGGCTCTTGCTCAGCTTCTCCTGGATGACCTCTCCTGGCACCCCGCTGCCTTTCTCCCCTCTACGCGCCCGCGCCGTGCCTCCTCTTCCAGGCTGGGCTCATCCTCAAGCACAGGATTCTGCTTGTTTCTCTTTTGTCTCAGACTGTCATTCTCTCACAAGTTCTCATCCAGCACGATGCCCTGACAGAGCCCAGCTCAGACCCTAGATTCCATCCCAGCTACTTCCTACCCCAGGAAAGCAGGAACCCTTTCGCTCCATACTTCTCTGGCAGGGAGTTGGGCCTCCAGCTTTCCATTCCATTGATGGGTTCAAGGCAAAGACTGTCCCCACAATATAAGTGGCTTCCAAACTGAGGACCCCCAAAATCAGTGCTGCAGGAGGAGTGCCAAGGGCCCTTCAAGCCAGACAATCCCAGCGTGGGCACTGACAGCAGAAAGGGTCCCTTGTCTAGTCACAACCAGGAGGACTATGGAGAACTCTGACGGCCTTTTCCTCTGACACCTTGGGTGGCAGGGACAGGGGTGGCATGGGTTGGCGGGGGGAATGGGCAGACTGCTAGAGAGGAGACACAAACCTGGGGGCCAGAAGCACTGGGCCCTTGCCACCACTTTGTCATGGACCCCTGGGTGACGTTACAATGGCTGCATTCGTTCTACAGCCTCACAGCCATTGACTATACACACTGAAGGGCCTCTTTCTTCCAGTTCTTCTTTTCTTCTTCTTCTTCTTCTTCGAATTATTTATTTTATTTTATTTGTTATCACTATTATTATTTTTTTCAAATTTTTGGCAAATTGAAAATAAATAAATAAAAATGGGGAAGAGAGGTGATGGGAAGGAGGGCACCTTGTTTTGGGATAGTTCACACCACATACACACAGAACATACGGAGCAGATACAGCTGCAACCCAGATGCGCAGAACACACGTATCTCTGACACACTCTGTCACAGCCCGGGCCCATCTGGACACTCACGGCCAGCTTGGCTTCTTTCAGCTTTCTTGTGGTTGCAAAGCTGATGGCTCTCCTGAGTTGCAGGACCCAAGATGCAGTCAGCCTCATCGGTCCGTGTCCTCTCAGACCAGGGCCCGCTGTGTATGTGACAAGAGGAGGTTCCTCTTTCTGGCAAGAAGGCAGACACTGCACCCCCTTCATGTGCTTCTTGGTGCTCCTCCCAGGCTCTTCCATCTCTCCGATGATGGGAGTGGACCTGCAGACTCCACCCTGACGGCTCTTGCTCAGCTTCTCCTGGATGACCTCTCCTGGCACCCCGCTGCCTTTCTCCCCTCTACGCGCCCGCGCCGTGCCTCCTCTTCCAGGCTGGGCTCATCCTCAAGCACAGGATTCTGCTTGTTTCTCTTTTGTCTCAGACTGTCATTCTCTCACAAGTTCTCATCCAGCACGATGCCCTGACAGAGCCCAGCTCAGACCCTAGATTCCATCCCAGCTACTTCCTACCCCAGGAAAGCAGGAACCCTTTCGCTCCATACTTCTCTGGCAGGGAGTTGGGCCTCCAGCTTTCCATTCCATTGATGGGTTCAAGGCAAAGACTGTCCCCACAATATAAGTGGCTTCCAAACTGAGGACCCCCAAAATCAGTGCTGCAGGAGGAGTGCCAAGGGCCCTTCAAGCCAGACAATCCCAGCGTGGGCACTGACAGCAGAAAGGGTCCCTTGTCTAGTCACAACCAGGAGGACTATGGAGAACTCTGACGGCCTTTTCCTCTGACACCTTGGGTGGCAGGGACAGGGGTGGCATGGGTTGGCGGGGGGAATGGGCAGACTGCTAGAGAGGAGACACAAACCTGGGGGCCAGAAGCACTGGGCCCTTGCCACCACTTTGTCATGGACCCCTGGGTGACGTTACAATGGCTGCATTCGTTCTACAGCCTCACAGCCATTGACTATACACACTGAAGGGCCTCTTTCTTCCAGTTCTTCTTTTCTTCTTCTTCTTCTTCTTCGAATTATTTATTTTATTTTATTTGTTATCACTATTATTATTTTTTTCAAATTGGACCAGAGAGAGACAGAAAGAGAGAGAAAGGGAAAGTAAGAAATCAAACTGCCAGGTCCAGGACTCTAATCACGGCTGGCCACGTGGAAGTTCAGCACCTTAACCACTGTGCCACAAGCTGGCCCCTGTCCCTCCCAGTTCTAACATCCAAGGAGGTTCTGAGCTCATGGACCAAGACCACACCCACCTTTATTTTTACCACTGTTCGGGACTCAGGCAAAGCTGTCCCCATTTGCAGGAGTGCTTAGGGCGGCTCCTGGGATCAGAAGAGAATCTGAGGGCTGCAGCCCAACCGTGGCAGCAGAAATCCCATGCTGGCCAACTCTTTGTTCCTGCTACTCATTTCAAAAGAGGGTCCAAATTCCGAGGACACTGGTGGGTGTTAAATTTGTTAATACAAACTATCTTGGGGGCTAGCAGGTGGCGTGATGGTTAAGGTGCTGGATTTCCAAATGGCCAACTCTTGTTTGGGTCCTGGACCTGGTGGTCTGAAAATCACACCAGACGTGTGTATGCATGCCAAAAATTCCAGGAGGAAAATGGAGGAGAGGGTATTGCAGCATGGCCATCCCCCGGGTGTGTGGGGGAGTGATTTCTCACTTTTCTTCTCTCTTTCTCTCTGATGAGGACGCACGTCCCATGGCAAAATCCTAAAAACAAGAACGACAACAACAAAACACATCTCGTAGGGCTTCGAAAGCAGATTACTGGTGACAGGAGCCCATCACTGAATTCTACGTATTGGGTTGTCTGAAAAGTCACGGTGCATTTTTGCATAGAAAAACATGTCATGACTTTTCCGACAACCCAGTAGATTATTTTAAACTTTTCCTCACCAAATGGGAAAATTACATTCTGAGCTAAAAAAGAAAAAGTAAAAGAAAAGGAAAGAAAGTCAGTTGCCTGAGACATTCCAACAGGATCAAAGCCAATTGTTAGTGAGAATACAGCAGAGAGGTCTATGTGTAATTCCCTGGGGCCAGGGCGCGGGGCCAAGCTATGGCTGACCTGCACCTCAGCATGGGGCTGTGGCCCTGGGTTTCACCGAGATGCTCTGCACAGTCACTCACAGCCATGTGTCGGCGGCCGGGTTCTGCCGAGGAGGCTCTCTGCCCTGTTTGAGCTTGCTCAGAGGACCCTGTCCTGAAGAGGCAGTCCCACTAACTTCTCCAGCGTGCTGGAAGGGTCTGGTTCCTCTGGGATGCCTGGGATTCTGCTGAGAAGCACAGAGGAAAGCTCCCTGCTTCCCGAGTAAGGACCTCAGCTATGGTGGTCCCAGGGACACATGGAGAGAATCCTCCCTCAGCCTGATAAAATTCATTGGGGGGTTGCCTCTCTGGCTTGGTGTTTGAGGGAACTGGAACCCACATGGCCAATGTGCAATGCAAGTCCAGGCCCTGGTGGCCTGAGGAACACACCAGAGACATGTGTGCCCAAAGTCCTGACGGGATGGAGAGATGGAAGAAGAGGGATTGCGACATGACATACCCCATTAAGGGATGCTTTTCCCCTCCCCATCTCTCCCTGTGTCTCTCTGTCAAGCATGCATGCCCTCTAGCAAAATTAAAAGGGGGAAAATAATTTAAAAACAAAACAAGCTCAAGGGGTCCTTCATTTGTGTGTGGTTTACTGTGGCTTTCACATCCACTCTTTTTCTTTTAAAGAATTATTTAGTATTTATTTATTTATTTACTTATTTATTTTAATTTGACCAGAGAAGGACAGAGTGAGAATGAGAGAGAGACAGAGAAAGTGAGAAAGCAAGCCGCCAGTCTGGGACTCGAACCGTGGTTGGCCATGTGGGAGTCCAGCACCCTTAAGCACCACGCCACTTGCCAGACCCCCAGATCCAATCTTTCTTGACATTTTCACCCCAACCAGGAGAGGATACAGAGCAGGAATTCTTACATTTTTGCCATGAGACTACCAAACACAAAACCTTGGAATTGCCCAGGCCACACAGCTGGCAAGTGGCAAGGTTTCACACTCCAGGACTGGGTTTCTTCCCCTCCACCGCTCTGTCCCTCTGTCTTTCCACACAGCACAGGGGGATAGTAAGAAGGCTATCAGAGGGCAGATGTGAAAATCGTCCACCCTCCCAGGGCTGAGCAAGATGGGCAGCACACCTGGCCCGCAGGACTGCATTGGCCCTGTCGAATCAGCCTCCCTGTCCCTGGTGCCGCCTGGGCCTTGCATGGCCCATGCGTGTGCACACTTGCAGCACCAGGCCTCAGGCCCTCTCGGAGGACATTTTAACTTGGCTCATCCTCTAATTTTAGCCATGGAAGCCTAGAAGAGGTCCTCACAGCCTTGGGCTTCCTTTACCCACAGTCAGAGGAAGACCACCAGCCCCGCACTCGTGCCTGGCCTCACGCACACTGCAAGGCCTCTCAGTAACCTGCCTGCTCACAGGGCAGACGTTATTCACACAGGGCACCCCGGGCTCAGAAGGGAAGGGGCGTGCCCTTGGCTCCCCACAGTGTCTCAGTGGTGGTGACTAAGGGCTAGAACCTCCTGGCCAGTCTAACGCTGTCTCCTCTGTATGGTGCCCCATGGCCCGTCACGACAAGCCTGTGCTCCTCCCTGGCACTGTGGGTGTGGTTCTCCCTGTCTCTGACTCCTGGGGTTTTTCCACTGTACCGGAGCCTCTTCCTACTGCCCTTGATTGGGGTTGGCAGCTTGGCAGCAAGGCCTCTCTAGCAGGAGGCCACACCCCAGCCATTAAAGCCACAGGGTTGGCATGAGGCCACCTCAGTGGAGAGCTGTAGCATTGACTTCATCCAGCCCTCTGGGCTGCAAACTCATGGTGTCACAAAGTCCCACCCCCACCTCCCCGGTGGAGCTGGTTCTCAGCACCCAATTCCACCTCCTCCTTTCCTAAGGGATGCTGCCTGTCAACCATGGACAGGCACAGGCTGTGCCGGCATCTCCATGGTAACCAGGGGCCACAGCTTCCTGCCTTAATCCAGAGCTTGCATCCTTGGCAGGGTTCCCTGGCAGACCCCAGGAGGGCTGGCCATTGCAGGTCAGGCACACTTGTCATCCTGCACTCAGGACAGCCGAGGGAGGCAGCCCAACTGGGTTGCCCTGGAGGACTTTGGGCCCAGTTAGCGTTCTTGGGGCATGGAGCAGGCTGGAAAGGCCTTTTATGTGGAATTGATTCCCGAGGGTAAACTATGGGGCTCCTGTGTTCAAACCTTTTCAGAGCAATGGGTGAAAGTTGAAAATCCCAGTTTGTTAGTTGGCTTTAGACTTTGCTCTCTCAGGGGGATGGGGGTGAGGGCGCAGGAGACAGATTGCAATTGATTAGGCAACAATCCCACTTCTTGCTACTTGCCACCCCAAAAATGGCCCCTGGAACAGCTGGCAGGCCCTCAACTAGACGCTCTTTACAAGGCAGAGTCAAAGACTGCAGAGCAAGAGGGTGGCCAGCGAGAGCCAGCCAGAGACAGGGCAGACCTGACCCTTCTTGGGAAGAGGAGGAGCAGGGATGAGGGTTAGGGACCTGCAGACCGTCCCAGGAACGGAGATGGCCACACTGCCACACTGTGAGGACTGAGGAGGTCTTGTGTGTTTCTGGGGGGAAAGCAAGTGAGCGAACAGGCTGCAGCTGTGCTGGCTCCTGGCTCCTCCTTCCTGCTCTCTGTGCACTCGCCACTGGAGAGAACCAGAGGGAGCCTGAAATTCGATCGCACAATTCCTGCACCAGCCTAGAGTTCATGGCCTTCCCTTCTCCCTGCCCGATCATTTCCGAGGGGAGTTCATTCTTTGCTCACCTGGTTTTCTTGGGCTTCCGTGGTTCACAATGAATATCAGGATGCGGGGGCTGGATGGTGGCTCAGAGGTAAAACAACACTCTTCGAGGCTGACCCACATGGGAAGGTTCTGGGTTTGGGTCTGGAGACCTCCCTGTGTATGCTGGGCACACACATGCCCGTGATCTGGGGCCGGCTGAGGCTGGGAGTGGATTGCAGTGTCAAGGCCCTGTTGGGGGTACTACTTGTCTGTCTGTCTTTCTCTCTGTCTGTATCTCACTCATGGAAGAAACAAACTTAAAACAAAAAAAGAATACCAGGGTGGGAAAGCCTACATGGGGCAGAGCGGGGAGGATTCAGGTATACACGCTGTTAATCTACATACAGAAGAAATGGAAAAAACACCTCAAAGGAATGCTAGGGGCAGTCGGAGTGGGAGATTTGAAGGGATGCCTTAGCAAATGTGGATTGTGAGCAGAGTGGCTTGGAGAGAAGTAAGGACCCCCCGAACCTCTGTATCCTCCTTTAGTGTACCGTAGACATCACTAGAATCTTAACTATCTCCTTGTCAAAGGGCAAGCTCTTAAGGATTTGGCTATTTTTAATTACTTCAGACTGTAGAAGGTGCTTCTTAGTGCTGGGAGGCCAAACCTCCTAGGTCCAGTCTTTGTGAGAATTGCAAAATAATCACTCTGTATTTCTCAAATACTTAATATGTGCTAAGCCCTTTAAATGCATTCTCTAATTTAATCCTCATAACTCCCCTGTGGAGGAGGGACCGTCACCATTCCTATTTTACAGAGACAGGATGGTGTTATAAGGAGGTCCAGTCATAGAGCCAGATGCACTGGGGCAAGGCTCCAGACAGGAAACCCAAGTGGCCTCTGCACTGGCTCCCTGCGGGGAGACCAGGAGCAGGGACAGTGAGGAGTTCCTCTCAGCAGGCTCCCAAGAAAACCGCTAGGCCTGCTGGAGAGGGCTCTCACTCCTCTAATGAAGCAGAAAACCAATGCTGTTTACATGAGGCATCGCTGCTATTTCCACACAGATCTGAGCACCAGGAATGTGCCAGGAGCAAGTGACCATCTGGAGCGGCTCCTGCCAGCCTGCTCCTGTGCTTTGTCCAGGCAGGGTGGGGAAATGCAGAGCCTAGAGCGGCTCCCTCCAGGAGGCCCTGTCTTTCTGCCTGCCCAGGCCTGTCGGAATATAGGCTGTCTCCCTCCTCCTCACACCACATGGAGAGATGCTCTTCAGGTCTCCAAGAGACAGAGGGACTGGGCAACAGGGCCTTGGGCGGGCTGCACCGTCCTCCCAGAGGATGGCCCCAGGCAGCAGTCACCAGTCCTACAGTGGGAGCTGCAGGTGTGGGAGCCAGACTGAACTGGGTTCAAACCTCAGGTGTTCCACTGCCCGGGCACTTCGGGTTGGTCACTTAACCTTTGCTGGTAAACATCTGTGAAACAGGAAAAACAGCAGCCCCTGCCGAGTAGGGCTTATGCAAACAAGAGGACTTGGCACCGGGGATTTCTTAACAGACCGTATTCATATCTCAGGAAACGAGCCGGAGGGAAGGGGTGAGTTCGTGGTCACCGCTCTGACAGTTCCTTTCGTCTGTTTTGGATTGTCATAGATTCTTGGCATTCTTCTTGGCCCCACATCCAGGCCCAGCTCTTATCCCTTGCTCAGGTGAGGGGTGCTCTAGAACCTTCCCCACCCTTTATTTATTTATTATTTTAGAAGTTTTTGCCTTAGTGTGCTCGCCGGAGAGAGACAGACAGCGAGAGGGAAAGAAAGAAATCCACCCCCAGGGGGATGGCCACACCATCTTTTCCTTCATCCTTCTTCTCCGGGATCTTGGGCACACGCATACACGTGCCCAGCATGATTTTGAAGTCAATGGGTTCAGGACGTGAACCATAGCCAGCCACGTGGGAGTCCAGTGATGTAACCACTACCCCATCTGCTGGTCCTGTACCCCACCCTTGATTAAAAGAGGAATGTGCCTTTCTGGCAGTGACAACCTCCCCACAAGAACATGCTTCTTGCAAAGGACCTGCTTCATCCCTCTCCAGAAGAGAAGAGAAAACATTAGAAGCGCCCGGTGCACAGCCCAAATTCCTACTTCGCGGCCGTGAGGTGCCAGGGTGCAGCGAAATCTCCACGGTCTCCAGCCACGCACAAACGACAGTTTTGTCTGTGGGCTGCCCCACGGTCCCCTACTAACCTACAGGAGGAAAGGTGAGGCTTATAGCTCTTTCAGTAGCAAGCTGCACTGAAAGCACTCTGGCTTGGGCCAGCAGATGGTATAGTGGTTAAGGCACTGGACTCCCACATAGTTGACTGTGGTTCGAGTCCTGAACCTGGTAGCTTGCTTTTTCACTTTCCTTCTCTGTCTTTCTCTCTCTGCAGAGCACATGTACCTTACTGAAAATTAATAATAATAAATAAAATTAAATAATTCTTTAAAAAAAGCACACTGACTTAAGATGAGTGGGAAACCATCCTCATAAACACATTTTGGATAAAACCAAAACAAATTCCCAATGCTTTATTATGTAGACTGCAGTCAGTTATATCCAGTGTTGATCTGGCCGAGGGGCTGGCTTGTTTGGTTCTTTATTGTTTTTCTGGTCTAGTGTGGAAAGCACAGGGTTTTGGCTCTCCCCACACACTGGCCAGTCTCTGCCTCTTGCACAGATTCAGAAAGGCAGCCTCCGCCCCCGGGGCCTGGCCTGCCTCAGCTGCATCTTCCTCTCAGGTGGGAAAGAGGCAGCCATGTAATGTCAGACAGCAGCAGGGGGAGTCGCGTCTCCAGGGCCTGGCTTGCTTGGTGTCTCTGTCCGACTACTGCTCTTAGCTTTGGCCTCACACTGCCCAGGGTTTGTTGCTGGCTCTGCCCTCGTTGTGAGAACTTGGGCAAGTTGCCTGATATGTGGGCCTCTGCAGAAGGGGAGGGTAATGCTATTGTCATGGGTTAGTGTCAGGTTTCCACATAGTCTCGGGGAGTCCAGGGAGTGCTCAATCAATGTAAGTTCCTTTCCTATCTTGGGGAAATTTGGAAAGTTGAAATGAAGATGCTTCCTGGGAAGCTCTCAGGAGTCTAAGCTAAGAAGAGGGATGACCCGGAAGAGGCAGGAGAGACCTTAGACGCCACCTGCTCCCAGCCTGCTGCCGTCTGCTCTGCCGGCTGGAGCTGTCCCAGAGGCAGCCCTAGGACGGGTGAGGAGCCAGCTGCTCTCCCTGAGGCTGTGAACACAGCACTCACCTGTCCTTGCCTGCCTCTCAGAGCAGCAGGGGCAAAGTGCACAGGAAGGGCGGTGCCCTGCGGGGGATAGAGGCGCGGCTGTTCAGTCCACGCTATCTGCAGCCAGCCTCACGCAGCCACGGTCTCAGCCCAGGGCTCGAGCATCCCTCCATTTGGTCCCCAGAAGCGAACAGTGATTCCTGGGAGGGAGGCCCTCAGCACTCAGTCCTTACAGGTGCCACCAAGTGCGGGGACCTGGGGCAGGAGGAGAGCACAGGGCCTAGGAGCTTTCCTGGATCATGTGGTCGTTGTCACCTGTTTGTCTTTTCAGAACAGCATCTATACTATTATTGCACAGTTATCTTCAAACAGACTCACTTTTTTTAGTTTTAGATTTTTGCCATAGGCCATGTGTGTTCACCGGAGACAGAAAGACAAAGACAAAGGCGGAAGAGAGTACTCTCCATAGGGGATAGCCCTGCTGCCACTCCTCCTCCTCCTCTCTCCTGTCAGGATTTGGGGCACGCACATGCATGCGATGGGCATGTTTCCAAGCTGCTGGGGCTGGGACTCAAACTGTGTGGCTGGCCATGTGGGATCCAGCTTCTTCTACCACTAGGCCACAGGGCTGGCTTGATTCGCTGTTTTTACTCAGACTCATCGTTGGCAAAATGTGGGCCTTTTATGCCAGTTAGTTGTTTTTTTTTTCAAAGAGGTTTTTGCCATAGGGCACATGTGCTTGCCAGAGAGAGAGAGGGAGAGGGAGAGACAGTAAAAGGGGAAGTAAGAAATCACCCCCCAGGGAGGAGGGCCATGCCACAACCCCTTCTCCTCCTGGGATCTTGGGCATGCACACACACCCGGCATGAAGTGGTCTGGAACTCCAACCATGGTTGACAATGTGGGAGTCCGGCAACATGACCACCACGCCATCTGCTGGCCCCATCAGTTACATTTTTTAAAACAGCATCAAAAATACACATATAATTGGGAAAAAATTCACATTCATCTGATATCCACTCTCTCAACCTCCCGGAGAAGTGCCAACCATGCTTTGGAAAACACCGGGTTAGTGAAGAACTTAGTGCAACCACAGAGACCAGTTGAAGCTGGGGGAAGTGAGTCAGTCGTCCGTCGCTCTGGCCTGTGGTTATCATGGGAACTGTGTCTAGCTGGTAAGGGTTTGGGTGACACTGGTGTAGAGCAACCATCTTCTGGGACCTCCGACGTGAAATGACGGGCATTCACCTACGCTAGGGTAAAGCATGCCAAGTTCAAGGATGCGGGGCCTGTGGTTAAACACGGCAGATGGAACGCGTGTTTATCTTAGCTCCTTACCCAAACAAATCTCACTGAAGTGACAGGAAGAGAACACACAGAAGGATAATCACACGGGATGGAGAGACTGGGAGCGGAGGCACAGCAGGGGAGGCCTGCCAATACCACCGTGCAAAGTGCAATCCCTGGTGACTGACTCGCAGGCGGAATCTGAGCACCCACAGGGGAGGGGTGAAGAGATGGAAGCTGAGTTGCTCAGAGGGCGTTGCTCAGGCTCAGGACCTGCAGGGACCAGGTACCACAGAAGGTAGGAGTAAAATGTGGGGCTAAAACAAGGGATCTCAGGGCATGCTAGACTCCCAGAATTCCCATCCCTTCCCAGAAACACAATGCTGCATTGTCCCCACTCTGGCTGAAAACAGCTTTATTTCCGGGGGAAGTGCACTCAGGGCCCAGGCATGGTGGGAGGTAATGATTACAGATGGGCATAAAAGACCATCTGCCTACAGAGAACCCCCTCCCCCAAGTGGTTTCCAGAAAGCTGGATCCGGGCTTATGCTCCCAGCTAGAAACCTGGAGGCTCTACCTCTGGAGAGACTGAGCGGCCTCAGGAAGAGGTCCCATAAGTACATTTGAGTCCTGGGTGGGGAAGCAGCTCCCACCCAACCATCCTCTAGTGAAAGCCTCTACTTGACAGACTGACTTAGGCATACTGAGCTTCCAATCAACTTTTATTTTTTTATTTTTATTTTTTTAAGAGAGATTTTTGCTATAGGGTGCACACGCTGACAGGAGGCATGCGCTTACAGAGACAGAGAGACAGTAAGCGAGAAATCACCCTCCCTAGGGGGTACAGCTATGACACAATCCTTTCTCTTCTCGGGACTTTGGGCATGCATACATACGCGCTGGTCAGTATGGCATGACCACACAACCCTCTTCCCTCCATTTCTCCATCTCAGGATTTTGGACATGCACTTGAATCCTAGCTCCTGTGCCCAGTGTGCATTTCAAGCTACAGGGGCTAGGATTTGAATCACAGTCAACCACGCGAGGTTCATCTCCCAATGCATAGCGCTTCATTGCTGCACTATTGGGTCGGCCCTCAGTTTATTCTTAAGTAAGCTTCAGGAGGGCAGAAACAATTTATCTTACCCATCATCTAGGGCACGTGCACGCACCAGAAAGATAGAGACAGAGAGACAGAAAGCAAGAAATCACCCCCCGGGGGGGATGGCCATGCCACAATCCCTTCTCCTCCATTCTCCTCTCAGGATCTTGGGCACGCATGCACACATTCCTGGCGTGAGTTTAAGCCACCGGGTCTGAGACTTGAACCGTGGTCGGCTACATGGGAGTCCAGCGACATAGCCATTACGCCAACTGTTGATCCCAGGACACTTTTTTTTTTTAGAGAAGTTTTTCTTATAGGGCGTGTGTGCTCACCAGGAAGACAGATACAGAAGGCGAGAAATCACCCCTGGGGGGATGGCCACACCGCAATCCCTTCTCCTCCATTCTCCTCTCAGGATCTTGGGCACGCATGCACACATTCCTGGCGTGAGTTTAAGCCACCGGGTCTGAGACTTGAACCGTGGTCGGCTACATGGGAGTCCAGCGACATAGCCATTACTCCAACTGCTGGTACCAGGACACTGCTTTTTAATGAGACTTTGTAAGGAGAGGGCTGGCGGCTGATACACAGTAGCTTAGGAAGTAACTGCTGAGGGAATGTGAGGTGAAATAATAATGCCATACAGATGCTAGTCTCTTCCTTTTACTCTCTGCCTCACCTCTCTAACAATATTATATGCCAGCCTGAGTCAATTAGCTTCAAACTGAAGTCTGGCGATGGTAAATAATGATAGCAATACAATAAATGACAGGCACAGTATTTACTGAGGGCTCATCTTGGGCCAGGCACTGTTCTAAGTACTTAGTTTATTAGCTTTGAACCTTCACAATAAATTTACAGGTACTACCGTTACACCCATTTTATGAATTAAGAAACTGAAGAATGGACAGATTAAGTAACCATGTAATAGCACAGCAAGGAATGGAACCCGGACAGTCCAAGTGTGGAGTCTGAATGCTTCCTCATGTAAATCACTTCTGGTGTCCATGGGAGATAGAAAATAGATCGTTAACTTTTAAAAGAAACTTCTGGGCCAGCCAAGTGGAAAGGTGGTTAAGGTAGCTGGATCCCACAAGGCTGACTCGACAGTTCAAGTCCCAATCCTGGTGACTTAAAAAACATGCCAGGGACATCGGCATGCATGCTCCAAATGCTAAGAATGAAGAGACTGTGTCATGGCCATCCGTGCAGGAGGGTACTTCCTCACTGTCCTTCACACTGTCTCTGAGCACGTGCCCTAAAAGAAAACACACATTCCCTTTCGCTTAAGTTATAATTGGGCCGTGCACCTGTTAGGATGTAAAAACACTGTATCTGACACAGGACTATGCTAACAGAAGCCTGTCAGGGACCTTGTTTTGAAGATAAATCCTGTGTACTTACTGAACCGTCCCAAGGTTACTCTCCTGCTAACTCAGCATGTTCTTAACACTTTTCCTTTTCTTTATTTTTTAATGTGCTATAGGGCACATGAGAGGCAGAAAGTACATGCACACACAGCCAGCGTGTTTTTCTTTTCTTTTTTTTCCTTTTTTTTGAGAGGTTTTCACTATAGGGTGCATGTGCTCGCCAGACAGATAGAGACAGAGAGACAGAAAGCGAGAAATCACCCCCCAGGGGGATGGTCACGTCGCAGTCCCTTCTCCTCCATTCTCCTCTCGGGATCTTGGGCACGCACGCACACGCGCCCGGCGTGAGTTTTAAGCCACCGGGTCTGGGACGCAAACCGCGGTCGACTACGTGGGAGTCCAGCGACATAGCCATTACGCTAACTGCTGGTTCCCACCAGCGTGTTTTTCAGGTGGCCAGGTCTGGGACTTGACCTGCCCACCCAGCCATGTGGGATCTAGTCACCTTAGCCACTGTACCCTTTGACCTCATGTTTTATCCTACTTCTTTTCATCAGAAGCTTGGTAGGGAGAAAAAGAGAAAGAGTGAGCAGGAGGAAACATTCCCCAGTGGGACACGGTCATGCTGCAATCTCTTCCTCTCTATTTCTCCATCCAGTCAGGATATGGGACAGAATTTGAACCAAGGGGTGGGCCATGTGGGATCCAGCTCCTTTAACCACTAGGTCATGGGACTGGCTCACATTTTTTTTTTTTTTTTAGATTTTTGGTATAGAGCATGTGTGTTAGCTGAAAAGACACAGGGAGACAGAAAGTGAGAAATCACCCCCCGGGGGGGGGATGACCACACTGTAATCCCTTCTCTTCCATTCACCTTTTGGGATTTTGGGCATCCACGCACAGGTGCCCAGAGTAAGTTTTAAGCCACTGGGTCTGGGACTTAAACTATGGTAGACTACTTGGGGGCTCAGTGACATAACTATTATGCCATATGCTGGTCCTCAAACTTCTGTATATTTTTTAAAAAATTTAGATTTTTAAGACCAGTAGATGGCATAATGGTTACGATGTTGGACTCCTACATAGTTGACTGTGGTTCAAGTCCCAGACCTGGTTGCTTCAGACTCATGCTGGGTGCATGTGCATGTGTGCCCAAAATCCCTAGATGAGAATGGAGGAAAAAGGGATTGTGGCAAGGCCATCCCTCCGGGGGGGGGGGGGGGGGGGGTGCTTCTCCTCTTCTTTTTTTTA